>NC_042979.1:28973629-29109748 GCF_901001165.1 Salmo trutta
CATCAGTGACTGGCTCAACCTATCGGTTTCTGGACCAATCAGACGGCCCCGAAAGTGTTCACATTCAGTGAAGGGTCAGGGAGGTACTCCGATCCAGACTCATTGCGGAGAAGAAACTAACGTCTCAGCGTGGCGTAACGTTTGGCCGCCGCAAGGAGTCTGGGTAGCCAGGCAATATAGGATTGAAAAAAAGAATGAGAGGAACTGATGGTAGAGGGGCTGGAGGAGAGGATGGGAGAGAGAAAGAGCATGTGTGTTAGAGTGAGAGAGAATTAGCTGGAGAGAAGTGGGTCTAACTTCAACCGCCCTGCCTGTGAGTGAGTGTGAGTTTTAAAAGCAGCCGTAGGAAGGGCAGATATGCACATTTTCTGCCACAGAGCTGAACAATGAGAGCCCCCCCCCTCACACACACACACACACACACACACACACACATCACACCTCCCATTATATCACACACAGGAGTCAGGGGGAAATAGGAACAATAAGGTATGAAAGCTGCGCACTGATTCTGCAATAGTTAAAAGGAAAGTGGAGCTAAGCTTTTACACAGAGAAAGTACACAATCAAAAACAGTCCATTAACATACTGTATGTGATCGACTGGGTTTGAATCTCCTATGATAGTGTTAGCATGCTGAGCTAAAGCCTAGGCATTAGGCCTGGGTGCTAATGCAAGTCCTCAGGACTCAGGCAAGGTTACTAGTCACGCAAGCATGGTTTACCAAACCAACTGTTACATCTCTCCCAAGCAAATGAGTGAATGTGGTTATACCAACAGTCCAGCAGGGGGCAGATGTCCATGAGAGTCAGGCTGCAGTAGCAGTGCTGTGCTGTAACAGATGAGCCAAAGGTGACCTGGTAGTACCTGGGCAGGACCCACATACACAGATCAGACAACTGTCCTGGCCCTGTGGCCCTGGCCAGCTTCCAAACATAACATAACTATGGAGGAAAGCAGCACTCAGGTAAGGTCTTGGATTAAAGGCATACATAGTACAGCAAGCTAATAGCATAGCCAGCGGCATATCTATGGCTTGGACTGACTGGGCTAGAAGCCTCTTCACATCATCAACAGCAAGCGGTGGGTAGAAGTCTTCCTGTCGGGAATTTGCTAAATGTCTCATACTTCCTCAAAATCAAAATCCATATATCCTAAATAAGTGTAGGCTTAATATATCGAGAGTGTGATGGAAAGAGAGAGGTACACAGCACACAGAGAGAGAAAGAGAGGAGAGATAATTTACCAGTGAGCAACAGTGCCTCAGATAATGTGACTACACTCTTTTAGACCCCTGTATAAAACTAGGGGGAAAAAAGGTCTGGACATGAACACATTGTTCTCATAACTGGTTCTGTTAGAAGTAGAGCGCTTACTTTGCTTTTTATGAATTTTTATTTTATTATGACAGCAATTTGCCCCTCAATTACAAGCCATTTGAATATATTCTCCCTGATAGGAGGGCAGAAGCCCCATTCAGAAAGCATGGATTTGTACACATTTCCACAGCTACACACATTTCTATGTAAAAGGCCACGTAAGCACCAA
This sequence comes from Salmo trutta, assembly GCF_901001165.1. Lineage (NCBI taxonomy): Eukaryota > Metazoa > Chordata > Actinopteri > Salmoniformes > Salmonidae > Salmo > Salmo trutta. The sequence continues at coordinate 28,975,178 of NC_042979.1, forward strand.
CATGTACAGTTCAAAGGAGCGTGCCAAATAAAAAGCTAAGAGTGTATCATTTTTCTTTATTAAGGCAGAAATAAAACATTTCAAGCATGGTCCATCTAAAAACTTTGGAATAAGCCAAGGCTTTGATTTCTGGTCAAACAGATAGAAAAGGCATCTTAGAAAACATTGCCCAGAAAGTCTTAAAAAAAGGTATTATAAATATACTGCTCAAAAAAATAAAGGGAACACTTAAACAACACAATGTAACTCCAAGTCAATCACACTTCTGTGAAATCAAACTGTCCACTTAGGAAGCAACATTGATTGACAATACATTTCACATGCTGTTGTGCAAATGGAATAGACAACAGGTGGAAATTATAGGCAATTAGCAAGACACCCCCAATAAAGGAGTGGTTCTGCAGGTGGGGACCATAGACCACTTCTCTGTTCCGATGCTTCCTGGCTGATGTTTTGGTCACTTATGAATGCTGGTGGTGCTTTCACTCTAGTGGTAGCATGAGACGGAGTCTACAACCCACACAAGTGGCTCAGGTAGTGCAGCTCATCCAGGATGGCACATCAATGCGAGCTGTGGCAAGAAGGTTTGCTGTGTCTGTCAGCGTAGTGTCCAGAGCATGGAGGCGCTACCAGGAGACAGGCCAGTACATCAGGAGACGTGGAGGAGGCCGTAGGAGGGCAACAACCCAGCAGCAGGACCGCTACCTCCGCCTTTGTGCAAGGAGGAGCAGGAGGAGCACTGCCAGAGCCCTGCAAAATGACCTCCAGCAGGCCACAAATGTGCATGTGTCTGCTCAAACGGTCAGAAACAGACTCCATGAGGGTGGTATGAGGGCCCGACGTCCACAGGTGGGGGTTGTGCTTACAGCCCAACACCGTGCAGGACGTTTGGCATTTGCCAGAGAACACCAAGATTGGCAAATTCGCCACTGGCGCCCTGTGCTCTTCACAGATGAAAGCAGGTTCACACTGAGCACATGTGACAGACGTGACAGAGTCTGGAGACGCAGTGGAGAACGTTCTGCTGCCTGCAACATCCTCCAGCATGACCGGTTTGGCGGTGGGTCAGTCATGGTGTGGGGTGGCATTTCTTTGGGGGGGCCGCACAGCCCTCCATGTGCTCGCCAGAGGTAGCCTGACTGCCATTAGGTACCGAGATGAGATCCTCAGACCCCTTGTGAGACCATATGCTGGTGCGGTTGGCCCTGGGTTCCTCCTAATGCAAGACAATGCTAGACCTCATGTGGCTGGAGTGTGTCAGCAGTTCCTGCAAGAGGAAGGCATTGATGCTATGGACTGGCCCGCCCATTCCCCAGACCTGAATCCAATTGAGCACATCTGGGACATCATGTCTCGCTCCATCCACCAACGCCACATTGCACCACAGACTGTCCAGGAGTTGGCGGATGCTTTAGTCCAGGTCTGGGAGGAGATCACTCAGGAGACCATCCGCCACCTCACCAGGAGCATGCCCAGGCGTTGTAGGGAGGTCATACAGGCACGTGGAGGCCACACACACTACTGAGCCTCATTTTGACTTGTTTTAAGGACATTTCATCAAAGTTGGATAAGCCTGTAGTGTGGTTTTCCACTTTAATTTTGAGTGTGACTCCAAATCCAGATCTCCATGGGTTGATAAATTGGATTTCCATTGATTATTTGTGTGATTTTGTTGTCAGCACATTCAACTATGTAAAGAAAAAAGTAATTAATAAGATTATTTCATTCATTCAGATCTAGGATGTGTTATTTTAGTGTTCCCTTTATTTTTTTGAGCAGTGTACATCAAGACACAATGACGTTGAAGGAAAGACCCCTCCAGGGTTGGGGTCAACCCCATTTCAATTCCAGTCAATTCAGGAAATACAATGAAATTCCAACCCAAATGATCTTGTAATGCTTTTCTATTAAGAAATTGTATTTATTTTCTAAACCGACTGGAATTGAAATGGAATTGACCCCAACTCTGCTGCCAACTAATACTAACAGTACTTAGTTTTGGAGAAATGACTTGCCTTCTGTAAGTTTAAGAAACATTGCCTTGTAATTACATTACCAAAAACCAACATATCTTAAAGATATTTTCACATTTCGCTCCCTCATATGAGGCGTGTAATATAATACCCAAATATGCAAAGGAGGATATTGCATATGTATAGCTTTGTGTACCTATTTAGGATACATCCCCATGTAGAGAATGAGGTTCAAAGTCAATGTGTCATGTCATAGCTGACACCATTCTTTCTGCAGACATCGTTGAATCTTAATTCAGAACAGATATTTAAGAGTTTTTGGAAAACACGGACACATTAAAAAAAAAACCTGAGGAAGATTTTACAGAAATTTTGTTACCAAAATTCGCATTGGCACAGCTCTTCCAGTAAATGTGTTTTTGTAAAATGTTCAGTGTAAATTGTTACAAGTAGTGCTTGTGCATAGAGTTGTTAAACTTTGAAATTAATGTTTTTGGTTTGACATACCTTTTAAGTGAAAAATCCATTACTGTGAAATTGCCCATATGCTAACATTGCATTTAGGTCAGATGTATTTGTGGGTAGTTTTCCAAGTAAACACTAAGTAAATCACTAAACCAAAAACAAGACAGATGTGAACTGTAAAGAACCATAACAGTTTAGCATTAACTATTAACTTTCTTGGGCAGGGCACATTTGGTTTGGAGGTTAACAAGGCGACACTCCATCTTAACTCCTCCTCCACATGTACTGGATTGGTTGAACAGTGCAGAAGAAAACCTCCTGGGATCAGGACCAGAATGTGGGCATCCTGCTCAGGGTTTCAAAAAAAGACTAAATCATTTACACCTGCTATGTTAAGTTACTGACAGGCTAACACCTCATAGGTTGCCAACCTACTATAACAGGAAAGCGCCAGGGCAGGGTCTGTGTGTCCTTATAGCATGATGTTATGTCCCAGCATGCTTTGGTTACCATCTTGGATACCCGCTGATGATGATCCCAAAACACAAAGCAGAAACACTTCCTCTTCCTGGTGGAGTAACTGACATCCCTACATCCTCAGCTTAACTAAAACAGTTTACCAAATCTGCCAGTCTTAACTGTAGGCTACTCAACACATTAGCCTTGACTGTCAAGTCAAAGCTATGATTCTTCTTCTTGGAGACCCGCTGCCTTTAGACAACTACATAGTGTCAGACAACAATTCGAGGGACTAGTGCAGGTTCACAAACCAGAGGTTGAAAACCACAAGAGGATGGGCTTCAGACAGTTGTGCTGTGGTTTCCATCTCAACATCATTATCTTTTCCTTTATACTCCTCTGTAATGGAAACTGCCATTAAAAACATACTTGGCATTAAAAAACCCTGGTTGGACTGGGTTGACTGAACCAGGAGTGAGAGGGCCCCTGGGGTGCAGCTCTGGCCTGGCCAGAGTGAGCTCCCCTCCAGAACTCTCCCACAGATTGGCATCACCATCCAGCCAGTGGTCCCTCAAAGATAAACACTATTATAGCTGCTTCTTCTGCCCTCAGCATTAAAAAGCCCACAACAGCAGCCTCCAGTATGGCAGCCAAGCGTTGTGGCTTTAAACGGGTCTCATTTCATGGAGATTCAGTCCCTAGATGTCTATCTGCCGGGCTCTGAGAGGAATCCGCAAGGGAAAGCACAGTTAATTGCTCGGCGGTGGTGGCGGCTCAGAGCTGGTTTCATTTCATTCTTACTACTGTGATTCTTCTTCAGTCCCTCCCGGTCTTAACCAGTTAATTAAGTTAGCATAGTGGAGTGGTGGGTCTGGGGCCTTGCTAGCTATTATTTAACACATACACTGAGGGTAGAAAACAAGAACACCTGCTCTTTCCATGACAGACTGACCAGGTGAATCCAGTTGAAAGCTATGATCCTTTACTGACGTCACTTGTTAAATCCACTTCAATCAGCGTAGATGAAGGGGCGGAGACAGGTTAAAGAAGGTTTTTTAAGGCATGAGACAATTGAGACATGGATTGTGTAGGAGTGACATTCAGAGGGTGAATGGGCAAGATAAAAGATTGAAGTGCCTTTGAACAGGGTATTGGTAGTATGTGCCAGGTGTGACGACCCTCCCACTCTGTCTGCCGTATTCTTTTTCTTTGCTCCTTTTCCTTATTAGGATGTCGGTGGGTGGAGCCGGGAGGGTCGTCAGCGAAATGGGACACACCTGGGCCCGGGTGTGTCCCGGGATAAATACACCTCTTCCCCATTCATTGAAGAGACTCTCCATGCAGACACACTGTTGGATTTTGGTAGTGGCACCTTTCAACAACCCTCATTATCACATCTATGCATGCAACCACTCACTTACACTACATACACCATTGTAGGATACTTCAGCTATTCCTTATCTCGACGTTGTCTCCCTTTTTGTTATGGGCTTTGAGCCGGTTTGTGACACAGGCGCACCGGTTTGTGTCAAGAACTGCAATGCTGCTGAGGTTCACACTCAAAAGTTTCCTGTTTGTATCAAGAATGGTCCAACACCCAAAGGACATCCAGCCAACTTGACAACTGGGAAGCACTGGAGTAAAACATGGACCAAAACATAAAACATCCCTGTGGAACTTTTTCAACTCCTTGTAGAGTCCATGCCCTGGGGGGGCACTTAATATTAAGGTGTTCAGTATACTCAGTGTAGTCAGGGTGATGAGGGTGGTGATGAGATGGGAAGGTGTTCAGTATACTCAGTGTAGACTGGTGTAGTCAGGGTGGTGATGAGATGGGAAGGTGTTCAGTATACTCAGTATAGACTGGTGTAGTCAGGGTGATGAGGGTGGTGATGAGATGGGAAGGTGTTCAGTATACTCAGTATAGACTGGTGTAGTCAGGGTGATGAGGGTGGTGATGAGATGGGAAGGTGTTCAGTATACTCAGTATAGACTGGTGTAGTCAGGGTGATGAGGGTGGTGATGAGATGGGAAGGTGTTCAGTATACTCAGTATAGACTGGTGTAGTCAGGGTGATGAGGGTGGTGATGAGATGGGAAGGTGTTCAGTATACTCAGTATAGACTGGTGTAGTCAGGGTGATGAGGGTGGTGATGAGATGGGAAGGTGTTCAGTATACTCAGTATAGACTGGTGTAGTCAGAGTGGTGAGGGTGGTGATGAGATGGGAAGGTGTTCAGTATACTCAGTATAGACTGGTGTAGTCAGGGTGGTGATGAGATGGGAAGGTGTTCAGTATACTCAGTATAGACTGGTGTAGTCAGGGTGATGAGGGTGGTGATGAGATGGGAAGGTGTTCAGTATACTCAGTATAGACTGGTGTAGTCAGAGTGATGAGGGTGGTGATGAGATGGGAAGGTGTTCAGTATACTCAGTATAGACTGGTGTAGTCAGGGTGATGAGGGTGGTGATGAGATGGGAAGGTGTTCAGTATACTCAGTATAGACTGGTGTAGTCAGGGTGGTGATGAGATGGGAAGGTGGACTGTAACTGTACGGTTCCAGAATTGACAGACTGGGGGGGGGGGGGGGGGCGAGCTGTAATGTAGAGCCAATGGAAATAGATATGTGCTATACAGTACACTACTAACTAGGGATGCACGATATATCGGTAAGCATATCGGTAAGCATATCGGAATCGGACGATATTAGCTAAAAATGGCAACATCGGCATCAGCCCGATGTTTAGTTTAACATGGATGTGCAAAACCGATGTCAAAGCTGACATGCATACCTATATAACATAGGTAGATTACGTAATGACGCCGTGACAAATACAGCGCTACACAGAACAAAAGCAGAAAAATTACTAAGTGCCCCATTCCAACAACTAAACAAGTTCAAGTTGAGTAAGAAAATTTCAGCGAGACAACTCAAAGGCGAAATCAACGCCAAGATAATGGAATTCATTGCCCTTGACAATCAAATGTCCTCTGTCGTGGATGATGTTGACTTTCACCTGGTACACACCACCAAGAAGGCACTATTTTTCAGATGTTGCCCTACCGGAGATACAGTTTGTTGAAAAGCACATCTATGAGCTACTTTCTATGGGCGTCACTGATATTAGCTTCATGACTGACATTTGGACCAGTGATGTCAGCCCCATGAGCATGCTGAGTCTAACAGCATTGTGAGGAGACAAAGATTTTGTACAGAGGAAAGCCGTACTGCATGCTCAAGAATGTGCTGGTTCTCATACCACTGCTGCCATTTCAATGGCATTTGAGAACATGAACACACTCCTTGCTCCATTCGAACAACTGACTGGAGAAATAAGCAAATCAACTCTGTCCGCAGCAGACGTGATACCCTTTGTCATGGCATTGAAACGCTTGCGCAACAAAAACTGCCGACACAGACCGTGGGGTTAAAACTTTTAAAAGTACTCACGGCTGTGAACAAGCGAGTCGGCGGCATTCTCTCTGAGCCTCTTTACTGTGTCACCAGCATGCTCGATGCTAGGTACAAGGACTGCTACTTCGATGCAGACAAGAAACAGGGTTTACGTGAAATGTTACATACACAGCTGGACAAGATGGAAATGGACACAGTGACAGTGAGCACCGAGGAAGAGAGGCCACGGAGAGACAGAGCTGAAACTTCACTGCTTGACATGTATAATGAAATCCTGGTTGAGAATGAAACGACTGAACAACGAAGCTGCACAGCAAGTATGTGAAAGAAATAGGATGATTATGTTGTACTGGTACTGGGGATATACGTAAATGCCAACAAAATAACTTTTTGGTCAGTGTGTGCGTTTCAACTATTTAACTATACTAGAATTATTAAAAAGGCAACTAAAATATAGGTTATAGGTATCTTGTTTTTTGGCAAGGAAAATATCGGATATCAGTATCGGCCAAAAATGTCATATCGGTGCATCCCTACTAAACTCAGCAAAAAAAGAAACGTCCTCTCACTGTCAACTGCGTTTATTTTCAGCAAACTTAACATGTGTAAATATTTGTATGAACATAACAAGATTCAACAACTGAGACATAAACTGAACAAGTTCCACAGACATGTGACTAACAGGGGGGGGGCTGCTGGTGTGGCCACCAGCTGCTTTAAGTACTGCAGTGCATCTCCTCCTCATGGACTGCACCAGATTTGCCAGTTATTGTGGTGAGATGTTACTTCACTCTTCCACCAAGGCACCTGCAAGTTCCCGGACATTTCTGGGGAATGGCCCTAGCCCTCACCCTCCGATCCAACAGGTCCCAGACGTGCTCAATGGGATTAAGATCCGGGCTCGTCACTGGCCATGGCAGAACACTGACATTCCTGTGTTGCAGGAAATCATGCACAGAACAAGCAATATGGCTGGTGGCATTATCATGCTGGAGGGTCATGTCAGGATGAGCCTGCAGGAAGGGTACCACATGAGGGAGGAGGATGTCTTCCATGTAACACACAGCATTGAGATTGCCTGCAATGACAACAAGCTCAGTCTGATGATGCTGTGACACACCGCCCCAGACCATGACGGACCCTCCACCTCCAAATCGATCCCGAGTACAGGCCTCGGTGTAATGCTCATTCCTTCGACGATAAACGTGAATCCGACCATCACCCCCGGTGAGACAAAACCGTGACTCATCAGTGAAGAGCATTTTTTGCCAGTCCTGACTGGTCCAGCGACGGTGGGTTTGTGCCCATAGGCGACGTTGTTGCCGGTGATGTCTGGTGAGGCCCTGCCTTACAACAAGTCTACAAGCCCTCAGTCCAGCCTCTCTCAGCCTATTGCGAACAGTCTGAGCACTGATGGAAGGATTGTGCATTCCTGGTCTAACTCAGGCAGTTGTTGCCATCCTGTACCTGTCCCACAGGTGTGATGTTTGGATGTACCGATCCTGTGCAGGTGTTGTTACACGTGGTCTGCCACTGCAAGGACGATCAGCTGTCCGTCCTGTCTCCCTGTAGCACTGTCTTAGGCATCGCACAGTACGGACATTGCAATTTATTGCCTTGGCCATATCTGCAGTCCTCATGCCTCCTTGCAGCATGCCTAAGGCACATTTACGCAGATGAGCAGGGACCCTGGGCATCTTTCTTTTGGTGTTTTTCAGAGTCAGTAGAAAGGCCTCTTTAGTGTCCTAAGTTTTCATAACTGTGACCTTAATTGCCTACCGTCTGTAAGCTGTTAGTGCCTTAATGACCGTTCCACAGGTGCATGTTCATTAATTGTTTGTGGTTCATTGCACAAGCTATGGAAACAGTGTTTAAACCCTTTACAATGAAGATCTGAAGTTATTTGGATTTTTACTAATTATCTTTGAAAGACAGCGTCCTGAAAAAGGGACGTTTCTTTTTTTGCTGAGTTTACTAACCCATGTCCATCCTTGTAGTTTTCCCATTACCATGCCTCTCACTCTTCCTAATTTCACCTCACTGAACGCTCTCCAAGTCCACTGCTTGTTGTGTTGAAATGAGGGTTTGTTTGTTTAGGGAGTCTCTCCCTGTAACATGACACATCTGCACTAACATGACAGTTCTGCAATCTATCAATCTGATTTTCATTCAGACTAAACTTACTGGCATCAAATGCCATTACACCCACTTCCTCCTGAAGCAACATTTGCTTAATTAAAGCAACGTTTCTCCGTTATCAGTACATCAGTGGCCAGGTGTGTGTGTTTGTTTGTTAGCCTCTAATCCCTCCCACAATGGACAGTTGTGTGGCATGCGGGGCTCAATGACGAGTGCTATGCCAGAGGAATCCGATCGCAGATGTTATCAAATCAGCAGTTCTCCACTTACCACCACACATACACACAGAGATTTATGTTTGCATAGAGGTTGTCAAAGGCAGGTACTGTCTGTGGCCAAAGGGGAAAGCACCCTGGTGCAGTCTCCAATTACGGCCCTTTATCGGTGTGTGTGTGTGGTCAGTAAACACTCATGTTCAAGTAACCTCTCTCTCCAGGGCAGTGCTCCTCCTCGTATTCCTCTGCTTCCCAGACTAGAGGGCATATTGAGAAGCCTTCAAGAGGAGCCAACCTGTGCTTAGGTCAGGATGAAAAGGACCTATCTGTCAGTCTGTCTGGGATCCCTTTCACAGGCAGTCTTCATAGAGATGAAGGCTAAGAAACAAGTTGTTTTCAAAAAGGTTTTACTATGTTTAAACTATTTCTATATAATATTATTGTGGTTCCTGAGATGTTGTTAAAACACTTCTCCGGGCATTGTGAGATGTGATAATCTGCACTAGGCAGTGCGACTGTGTAAAAGACAGGTTGGAACGCCACCACTCACAAAAGGAAAAAAAATGCTTGCCTGCATTACAAACTTAGCTGCTGCCTGGTTGCCAAGGCAACACCCATGTGACTCAGGGCCGGTCAGGATCTGTGAGCATCCTCTAACCCCCTCTCTCCCTCCCACAGGCTCTCTAAGCCAATCACAAGGCAGCGTGTCCCATACGGGTTAAACCTACTCACAGAGGGAGTGTGGGGTCTTTGCTTGGCGCAGCCTGAGGTTTAAAATACCCATATGCTAGGCTAAGGCCTGGTCTGTGGATACACACAGGCTGGGAGTATTGGTGCAACCTATGGCTTAAAATACCCATATGCTAGGGCCTGGTTTGTGTTCTGGTGACACATATGGAGGGTGGTTTGTGGTTTGCGTGGACTCTTCAGATCAGCTTTATTAGCATTAATGACAAGGCCACTGTTGCTAAAGCAAAGTGAGATAATGACAACAACAACCGTAAAAAATGAAATGGTAGTCATGTGATTAGTGAAAGAAAAATCTCTCACTCTCTTCCCATAGCCTTCTCTCTCTCCTCATCTCTCTCTCCATTGCTCCTGTTGTTAACTCAGGGTCCAGGGAAGTATTGACAGCTGGAGCCCAGTGAAGGTGTCTGGCTTTCCCCTACTAACTGCATTGGCCGCAGGAGCCCACCCTCTCACTCTTTCACACACACTCCCCCACTTCTTCCTCTCTCTTCCTGGATCTCACTGGGCTGGCTATCGCCCACTCTCTCTACCTCTCCATATGATCTTCTTTATTTCTCTTTCCCTCACTCTCCATCTCTCCCCACACCCTCGGTCTTGCTAACTCTCTGGCTCCATCCCTCTCAGGTTGGGGGGGTTCTACTGGGTCCATCCACTCAGACTAGAGAGTAGGAGATCTAACCTCCCTCCACCTCTGGGGACACTGCCATGGGTAGAAGTCAGGAGGGATCTGCTTGGAGGTTCTTCTTAATACCTTCACACTAAAATCTTTTCGTGTTTCCTCAATGAAACTGTACTTTATGTTTTAAAAGTGGGGCAATTCCACAGAAAATCATACAGAACTCAAAGCTTTTATGTATCCCTACATTTTGGAACTTCACATGTTGGTTCTCACTGCTCATGGGTCCTTTTATGATGGAAATGCCCAGTGCATAACCTACCATTCTGCATTCTCAGCTTCCGACAGGCATTAATCAAATCAAATTTATTTATATAGCCCTTCTTACATCAGCTGACATCTCAAAGTGCTGTACAGAAACCCAGCCTAAAACCCCAAACAGCAAGCAATGCAGGTGTAGAAGCACGGTGGCTAGGAAAAACTCCCTAGAAAGGCCAAAACCTAGGAAGAAACCTAGAGAGGAACCAGGCTATGAGGGGTGGCCAGTCCTCTTCTGGCTGTGCCGGGTGGAGATTATAACAGCACATGGCAGCACATTAGCCATGAGTAAGATTGAAACAGGGCAGGGCTACTGTGGCTCTGGTAAGTCAGAGTCTGGTGGTGATGTCTGGGTTTTGAGTAAAGACACAGCAGCGATGCTTCCAAAACAAAGTGCTCCTGACTTTGACCATACACTTAGTCTCACAGTAACTGCCCTGTCCAACACTGGCACCTTGTATGATTGTGAAGATCATTTCTACTCAGTCTGAGGACAGGAAGGGAACTTTTAAAAGGTTGGCGCAGAACAGGCTGTCCTTAAAGGAGCAATCTGCTGTAGCTACATCCATTTTTGGACTTGTGAATTAATGATATGTACCCATTTGTTCTTGAAGAATATAACTTATAAATGCCTCATGAGCTTAGTTCAGCTGTCGTACTCCATCAGAACCCAAAATATAAGCCTGTTTTACTCCAATATTTGTGAACAAAGTAAATGTACTGTAAACAAACACTATATAGCCTCAAAACGTGGTTAAAACTATCATTTTTATATCATAGATGATCAGTCTTTGCATCCATAGTGCTGTTGATGAATTTGAGAGTGGTTACATTTCTGCAGGCCCCTCCCTCAGCTTTTTTACTGAAACGGGCGAGGCTGACGCTTTGTTTAAACTGTTGATTGCAGCTTTAAAAACTGACGTGTTTCAGCGCATATGCATCACATAGGCTAGTCGAGGTTTTGGTTAAAGTTGTTGAACCAGATAAGGGCAGGGCAGACAATGAGTTGGTTCAGTTGAAGAGAGATTAATCATAATTTGAGAAATCATTTGTGCAACATTTAACCCTGAGAATAGTTTTAAAATTATGCCAAATAACATTTTTTCTAACACACTCTTGAAACCTCCCTATTTCAATCCATCTACACTAACGATTATTAGCCCAATATATCAGACTGTTTATGACACGTCCTGAGAGTACTGTAGGCTGCTGAGGTGCCAAGTTTCCGCCTGGTTTACATTAATACATTATGCAGAACAGAATCCCTGCACTAAAACACTTTAACAGCCAACACTCTGAGAGGCTTCATTTAAGATAAGGGCACACTTTGAAGAAAGATGCACTCTTCTCATTTTTTGTCCAAGAACTAGATCATAGACAAGGAATTTAAGGTTAGTGAGGTGCTGTATGGCTTCAAGCCGCAGTTCACCCCTGAAATAAACGTTTTTCTAATTGAATCTAAGATGGTATAAAATCAGGTTTAGTCCATATTCAACAACACAGTGAGTTTGTTGTGTAGGTATAGGTGTATGCCTATGTATCAGTCCTTTTGTGGCACAGAAACTTTAGACAAAACATCCACAGGGAAGTATTATTAAACCGACTTCAAAACGCGGGTCTCTGCGTGTGGCTATCACCATTTGTTTGCTGACCACCTGAAGAACGTGCACAAGACAGAAGTACATGCATGCAATGCAAGCATACTAACCGAAGTCTTGCAGGTGTTTACGTTGTTTTGCGTATGTGCCAGGTGACTGCAGTACCAGCGTTTGGAAAAATCTGTTTAATAATACTTTCCTGTAGATATGTTTTCTCAAATTCCAAACCACAAAACAACAAACTGCAGAGACTACAGGTAGAGGAAGTTTAAGATATATTATATTCAATATTCTGGCTTTCCAAACAAATGTATGGCACTAATCTCAGACTGTAACCAGCGGTATCACAGTTGGATTGCCAGGCAAAGGCTTGACAAGATAACAGGATCCTCTGGGATGGGGGTTCCACATTAAGGTGTTTAGTCTGAACTGTAAATAAACTGAATGACTTCTGGGTTCCTTTCTGGTGCCAGTATTTCTTCAGAAAGTATGACAGGCATATTGTGCCTCAGTATGATCTACTTCTATGGTAGATATTATAGCATTTGTTTAGGCACTGGAACAAATCTTAAACAAACGTGTGAAATAATGTATAAATGTTCATGTAGACAACCCCGTCACAAGGCCATCCCTCCAGTACTGGATGAGATTACAATATTCCAATGACACTAAACCCATCTGACGTACTCTAATGTATTGAAATAAAACCGATAACATGCTTTATGTGGCCTATCTTAGAATAACGGAGGAATAGCCTATTCACCAGTGTTTGATCAATTGTTCAGTAGGCATTTGGAAGCTAAAGCTTAGGCCATGGACTAATGCAAGCAAACTTCAGGTAAACCCATGTTGCCTGCCAGCATATTGCGCTCAACCTTCTACCCGCACGTATCTATCTTGAAACAAACCAGGCTTCCTAGAAATCATAACACCTCCCATGAACACCATTCTTGTGTGGGAAGATTAGTACAGGGTAAAAATGGCACTACATTGCGCGATACATACCCCATTTTGCTTGGTCGGTTAATCGAAGGGAAGGGATTCAGTCCGTGGTCGCCGAGGGCTCCAACGCGGGAATGAACAAGCTACTGTGTTTTCCTCTCCAATAAGCGGTTCTTCACAACGCTGTTGACGGATATGGCTTGACGGGGGACTCGAGATAGTCAGTGCGGTTCCCTTCACGCCGACATAGCTTGTTCGTCTGTTATACCTTGTGGGTGTTGGTTGAAAGCTCACCCAAACAAACGTGTCGGTGCATGCATGAGGATCGAAAACATCGGTGTTGACGTTAGATAAATGATATGCACTATTCAATCATGCTTAGCGACGATAGCAGCTAAGCTAATGTTGGCTACCAAGGACCACATTCATGATTGACAGAGACTGTTTTTAATTCCTATGTAGCGCGAACCTCATTTTACACTTATAAGGCAGGTAAATTGGGACCGCTTGCATTAATATTGGCGGAACACAATCTTCTCTTGGCTGCTAAAATAGGCTTAAAATATCCACTTGGTTCTAGACGGACTTAGGTATTACAGCTCGGCGCTCCTCTCCGCTGCCTTGTATTTCGCTACTCTCCAAAGACACCGCCGCTTTCAACGTGACCAGCTGCCTGCACCGCATACAGTTATCCTCGGGCGAAAAAAATGCTGAACATTCATTCCTGCATGTCACTTTGTAAGGCCCGACTGTTCAAAATAGCACAATTTACTCGTTGCCTCTTTCCCTGGCGTCGTAAGTGCCATCAAAATTCCTCCAGCAGCTATTCTACTACAGCTTATCAAACGCATCATTGCATGGCACTAACATCATAAATACATCTGCAACAATAATAAACTCATTTTTAGCTACATGGGAATATATATTTTTTTGTCGAGTAGGCTTCATCTCCCATCTGTTTTCGCGGAAAGACTTGGTGCATTCTCATGGCTCCACCATCTCCTCTAGTACCAGATCAGACAAGCAGCTAGCATCTTCGAAGCCGGGCGAATATGAAATGCTATGGTAAATTATGTTGAAATATGAACGATTGCCAGTTCGTTGATATTATTTATCAGACAGAGATCTCAAATGTCAAATCATGACCTCTTTTCGCTCCATCGAACGCCTCCCTTCTTCAGCCGTCTGTTTGTGTAGTCTCTGATTTCTCCTCTCATCCCATTCATCACATCTCTTGTCGGGTTCAAAACATCTGGGAACTCGGAAATCTCAGACTTCAGTGCGTTCAAGACATCTGGGAACTCGGAAAAAATCAAGTTCCGACTGGGAAAAGTCGTTTTCAACGGTCATCCAACTTGGAATTTTAAGTCGGGAACTCGGGTATCTTTCTAGAGCTGTGACTTTTCGACCTGAAGACCACTGACGTCATGGTTTGAACCCGTTTTTTCCGAGTTCCAAGTTGTCCTGAAAGCACCATCTCTACCCATCCTCAAACGTTAAATTGGCCTACGTCATCACGCCGTCCTCGCACCGAAGTCACCGTATCCTTCGAAATCTGACGTAATGACCGATAAATATGTCCGTCACTCCTGGTTAGCAACTGTCAAATAGTGTAGCAACACCTACCAACCTGCAGTTTATTATGTAACCCATAATAAACCTGTAATAAACATGAAATGCAGTATTCCATTCAAGTCTTTTACTGTGGTATGTTTTGTGAAGATCGCATGAAATCGCATGAAAATGCTGACATGAGATTTTCAAAAGAGTCCACTAATTCAGCCCACTGCACAGATCTTTAATTCCTTAGAATTATACTGAAAAAAATATAAACGCAACATGTAAAGTCTTGGTCCTATGTTTCATGAGCTGAAATAAAATATATGCTATTTAGCAGACTATTTTATCCAAAGTGACTTAAACATCTGTGTGGTCCCGGGAATTGAACCCATTATCCTTGAACTGCAAGAGACATGCTCTACCAGCTCTACCAGCTGAAATACAGAGATCCTATATGCACATGCCTGTTAATGAGCATTTCTCCTTTGCCAAGATAACCCATCCACCTGACAGGTGTGGCATATCAAGAAGCTGATTAAATAGCATAATCATTAGACAGGTGCACCTTGTGCTGGGGACAATTAAAGGTCACTTTAAAATGTGCAGTTTGTCACACTACACAATGCCACAGATGTGTCCTGTTTTGAGGGAGCGTGCAATTGGCATGCTGAATGCAGAGATGTCCACCAGAGCTGTTGCCAGATAATTTAATGTTAATTTCTTTACTTTAAGTTGCCTCCAATGCTGTTTTTGAGAATTTGGCAGTACGTCCAACCAGCCTCACAAGCGCAGACCACATTTAACCACACCACCCCAGGACATCCACATCCAGCTTCTTCACCTGCAGGATCATCTGAGACCAGCCACCTGGACATCTGGTGAAACTGAGGAGTATTTCTGTCTATAATGAAGCCCTTTAGTGAGGAAAAACTCATTCTGATTGGTTGGGCCTGGCTCCCCAGTAGGTGGGCCTGGCTCCCAAGTGGGTGAGCGAATGCTGTGTGGCGCATCGGTCTAAGGCACTGCATCTCAGTGCACAAGGCGTCACTATAGTTCCTGGTTTGAATCCAGGCTGCATAACATCCGGATCTGATTGGGAGTCCCATAGGGCGGTGCACAATTGGCTCAGCGTAGTCCAGGTTTGGCCGGGGTAGGCATTCATTGAATTTGTTCTTAACTGACTTGCCTAGTTAAAACATTTTTTTAACTCCCAGGCCACCCATGGCTGTGCCCCTGCCCAGTCATGTGAAATCCATACATTAGGGCCTAATGCATTTATTTCTATTGACTGATTTCCTCATATGAACTGTAACTCAGTAAAATACTTGAAATTGTTGCATGTTGCATTTATAGTTTTGTTCAGTATAGTATTTCATAGAATTAGAACTTTATATTTATGATTCACCCAGAGGTCCACTTTATGGATAGCTGCTATATTACTACACTATTACTACTCTACTACTGTGCTTTTTTCTAATGGGAAACATTTATTTACCTTCTAGAAATTAAAAGCATACACAGAATGATAATGGATGTAGTGTACACATTGATTTGTTCAAGTTGCATTATTGTGCAACTGATGGTGGCCACCTTGTGGACATTGGATGACAGTGCCAAATGTGGCCGTTAATGGCGTCTACTGTTTTCAAAATCATTTTCCGGCCCTCCAACAAGTTTTCTTTTAAACAAGACAACAGAGACATATTTGCCTTTAGTTTTGATCAGGGCCCATATGTTAACGGTTTGTTCTATGCTTGAGATAGACGTGTTATAGACTAAATGATGAGGGGGATACAATGTATACTATTTTGCATGGAGGGGTATGCCATTCTCTCTTTGGCATCAAAGCAGATCCTTTTTACATGCACACTGCAGTATCAGATATGTTATCAGTATTTTCAGATACTATCTACTTCAAATGTATTCAACTCTTATCCTATGAAGTCCGGAGCCTGCTGTTTTTTTGTTCTACCTGATAATTACAGTAATTGCACCCACCTGGTGTTACATTTTTATTGAACCTTTATTTAACTAGGCAAGTCAGTGAAGAACAAATTCTTATTTACAATGACAGCCTACCCCGGCCAAACCCTAACCCGGACACAGCGCTGGGCCAATTGTGCGCTGCCCTATGGGACTCCCAATCACAGCCGGTTGTGATACAGCCTGGAATCGATCCAGGGTCTGTAGTGACGACTCTAGCACTGAGATGCAGTGCCTTACAATGCTGCACCACTCGAGAGCCCAAATCAGTCCCTGATTAGAGGGGAACAATGAAAACAATGCAGTGGAACTGGATTCCAGGTCCAGAGTTGAGTTTGAAGGCTCTACAGTGCATTCGGAAAGTATTCAGACTCCTTGATTTTTTCCACATTTTATGTTACAGCCTGATTCTAAAATAGATTTTTTTTAAATCCCCCTCATCAATTTACACACAATACCCCATAATGACAAAGCAAAAACAGTTTTTTAGAAATGTTTGAAAAATTATTACAAATAAAAAAATTGAAATATCACATCTACATAAGTGTTCAAGTCAAATCAAAGTTGATTTGTCACGTGCGCCGAATACAACAGGTGTGGACCTTACAGTGAAATGCTTATTTACAAGCCCTAACGAACAGTGCAATTTTTAAGTAAAAAATAGGTATAGATAAGTAAGGAAATAACACAACAGTAAAAAGAGAGTGAAAATAACATTAGCGAGGCTATATACAGTACCAAGGCTATAACAGTAGCGAGGCTATATACAGTAGCAAGGCTATAACAGTAGCGAGGCTATATACAGTAGCGAGGCTATAACAGTAGCGAGGCTATATACAGTAGCGAGGCTATAACAGTAGCGAGGCTATATACAGTAGCAAGGCTATAACAGTAGCGAGGCTATATACAGTAGCAAGGCTAAAACAGTAGCGAGGCTATATACAGTAGCAAGGCTATAACAGTAGCGAGGCTATATACAGTAGCAAGGCTATAACATTAGCGAGGCTATATACAGTACCAAGGCTATAACAGTAGCGAGGCTATATACAGTAGCAAGGCTATAACAGTAGCGAGGCTATATACAGTAGCGAGGCTATAACAGTAGCGAGGCTATATACAGTAGCGAGGCTATAACAGTAGCGAGGCTATATACAGTAGCAAGGCTAAACAGTAGCGAGGCTATATACAGTAGCGAGGCTATAACAGTAGCGAGGCTATATACAGTAGCAAGGCTATAACAGTAGCGAGGCTATATACAGTAGCGAGGCTATAACAGTAGCGAGGCTATATACAGTAGCGAGGTTATAACAGTAGCGAGGCTATATACAGCAGCAAGGCTATAACAGTAGCGAGGCTATATACAGTAGCAAGGCTATAACAGTAGCAAGGCTATAACAGTAGCGAGGCTATATACAGTAGCAAAGCTATAACAGTAGTGAGGCTATATACAGTAGCAAGGCTATAAAAGTAGTGAGGCTATATACAGTAGCAAGGCTATAACATTAGCGAGGCTATATACAGTAGCAAGTCTATAACAGTAGCGAGGCTATATACAGGCACCGGTTAGTTGGGCTAATTGAGGCAACATGTACATGTAGGTATAGTTAAAGTGACTATGCATATATGATAAACAGAGAGTAGCAGCAGCATAAAAGAGGGGTTGGCAGGTGGGGGGTGGCGGGACACAATCCAGATAGTCCGGGTAGACAATGTGCGGGGGCACCGGTTATTCGGACTAATTGAGGTACTATGTACAGTACATGTAGGTATAGTTAAAGTGACTATGCATAGATGATAAACAGAGAGTAGCAGCAGCATAAAAGAGGGGTTGGGGAGGGACACAATACAAATAGTATGGGTAGCCATTAGATTACCTGTTCAGGAATCTTATGGCTTGGGGGTAAAAGCTGTTGACCAGCCTTTTGGTCCTAGACTTGGCGCTCCGGTACCGCTTACCATGCGGTAGCAGAGAGAACAGTCTATGACTGGGGTGGCTGGGGTCTTTGACAATTTTTAGGGCCTTCCTCTGACACCGCCTGGTGTAGAGGTCCTGGATGGCAGGGAGCTTAGCCCCAGTGATGTACTGGCCCGTACGCACTACCCTCTGTAGTGCCTTGCGGTCGGAGACCGAGCAGTTGCCATACCAGGCAGTGATGAAACCAGTCAGGATGCTCTCGATGTTGCAGCTGTAGAACCTTTTGAGGATCTGAGGACCCAGGCCAAATCTTTTTAGTTTCCTGATGGGGAATAGGCTTTGTCGTGCCCTCTTAACGACTGTCTTGGTGTGTTTGGACCATTCTAGTTTGTTGGTGATGTGGACACCAAGGAACTTGAAGCTCTCAACCTGCTCCACTACAGCCCCGTCAATGAGAATGCGGGCGTGCTCGGTCCTCCTTTTCCTGTAGTCCACAATCATCTCCTTTGTTTTGATTACGTTGAGGGATAGGTTGTTATTCTGGCACCACCCGGCCAGGTCTCTGACCTAGGTTGTCTCGTCGTTGATCATCACTGTTGTGTCGTCTGCAAACTTAATGATGGTGTTGGAGTCGGGCCTGGCCACACAGTTGTGGGTGAATAGGGAGTACAGGAGGGAACTGAGCACGCACCCCTGAGGGGCTCCAGTGTTGAGGATCAGCGTGGCGGATGTGTTGCTACCTACCCTTACCACCTGGGGGCGGCCCGTCAGGAAGTCCAGGATCCAGTTGCAGAGGGAGGTGTTTAGTCCCAGGATCCTTAGCTTAGTGATGAGCTTTGAGGGCACTATGGTGTTGAACGCTGAGCCGTAGTCAATTCTCACGTAGGTGTTCCTTTTGTCCAGATGGGAAAGTGTGGAGTGCAATAGAGATTACATCATCTGTGGATCTGTTTGGGCGGTATGCAAAATGGAGTGGGTCTAGGGTTTCTGGGATAATGGTGTTAATGTGAGCCATTACCAGCCTTTCAAAGCACTTCATGGCTACAGACGTAAGTGCTACGGGTCTGTAGTCATTAGGGCAGGTTGCCTTAGTGTTCTTGGGCACAGGGACTATGGTGGTCTGCTTGAAACATGTTGGTAATACAGACTCAATCAGGGACATGTAGAAAATGTCAGTGAAGACCCTTTACTCAGTACTTTTTTGAAGCACCTTCGGCAGCGATTACATCCTCCAGTCTTCTTGGGTATGATGCTACAAGTTTGGCACACCTGTGTTTGGGGAGTTTTCCCATTCTTCTCTACAAATGCTCTCAAGGTCTGTCAGGATGGATTGGAGCGTCGCTGCACAGCTATTTTCAGATCTCTACAGAGATGTTCGATCGGGTTCACGTCTGGGCTCTGGCTGGCCTACTCAAGGACATTCAGAGACTTGTCCTGAAGCCAGTCCTGCGTTGTCTTGTCTGTGCGCTTAGGGTTGTTGTCCTGTTGTAAGGATCTCTCTGTACTTGGCTCTCTTCATCTTTCCCTCGATTCTGACTAGTCTCTCAGTTCCTGCCGCTGAAAAACATCCCCACAGCATGATGCTGCTATGGTCTGAGAGTCCTTTAGGTGCCTTTTGGAAAACTCCAAGCGGGCGGTCATGTGCCCTTTACTGAGGAGTGGCTTCTGTCTGGCCACTCTACCATTAAGGCCTGATTTTTGGAGTGCTGCAGAGATGGTTGTCCTTCTGGAAGGTCCTCCCATCTCCACAGAGGAACTCTGGAGCTCTGTAAGAGTGACCATCGGGTTCTTGGTCACCTCCCTGACCAAGGCCCTTCTCCCATGATTGCTCAGTTTGGCCAGGCGGCCAGCTCTAGGAAGAGTCTTGGTGGTTCCAAACGTCTTCCATTTAAGAATGATGGAGGCCACTGTGTTCTTGGGGACCTTCAATGCTACAGACATTTTTTGGTACCCTTCCCTAGATCTGTGCCTCAACAAAATCCTGTCTCGGAGCTCTACGGACAATTCCTTCGACCTCATGGCTTGGTTTTTGCTCTGACATGCACTGTCAACTGTGGGACTTTATATAGACAGGTGTGTGCCATTCCAAATCATGTCCAATCAATTGCATTTACCACAGGTGGACTCCAATCAAGTTGTAGAAACATCTCAAGGATGATCAATCGAAACAGGATGCACCTGAGCTAAATTTCGAGTCTCATAGCAAAGGGTCTGAATACTTATGTAAATAAGGTATTTCTGTTTTTTATTTTTTATAAATTAGCAAACATTTCTAAAACCTCTTTTTGCTTTGTCATTATGGGGTATTTGTGTGTAGATTGATGAGGGAAAAAATGAATTTAATCAATTTTAGAATAAGGCTGTAACATAACAAAATGTGGAAAAAGGGAAGGGTTCTGAATACTTTCCGAATGCACTGTAGATCTTATATAATACATTATCCAATATAATACAGGTGGAGTGTTGACGTGAGCTTTGAGGATAGCATGGCCATGGCGTGACTAACATAGTGTCAAAAACACAACTCAGCTCAGTAGGTGAAATCTTAAATGGTTGAATCTTTCAGTGTTAATGCTAATTATCAAACACTGTTATTACATTTTCCTGGGATGTTCATGGCTACACATAAATCACAGATATTGGGGGTGGTACTTCACTGAAACATAAGATCCTCATGCCCTGTCCCTCACATCTGATTTACCACCCGACAAGGGAGGGAGCAGGGAACATTGATATACACTGATCTTCCTAATATTGAGTTGCCCTGCCCACTCCACCAGGACATGGACTCTATAAGGTGTTGAAAGCGATCCACAGGATTTTACAAGTTACATCAATAAGGGATCATAGCTTTCACATGGATTCACCTGATCAGTCTATGTCCTGGAAAGGGCAGCTGTTCGTAGTGTTTTGTACACTCATTAAGTGTAGAATTAACACACAGCCAAGGTTTGGATGGCAGGGACATCACTACCGTCAGCACAGTGGAGTCACAGAATCCCCACCCTCCTCTCCTTATCTTCTCCTACTCCTCTCCTCCCCTCCTTTCCTATCCTTCCTCCCATCCTCTCCCCTTGATTATTCCACTGTTCCAAAACATGTTGACATAGCATTATATGGTTCTTCTGACTAGATAGATACCTCCTCTCCTCTTCTGTTTGCTCTCAGAAGAGTGAAAACCGATCTACTGTCACATGTCCTGAGAACGCTGTAGGACAGGCCAAAAGTGCCTGTCTGTTTTTAGCCTCCAACACCACCACACCTGCCTGATGGGTTCCATAACCCTCACCCCAGTTGGGGAAACCCTCACAGAATAGTTCACACTCGCTTTCCCTACATACCCTAAACTGGAGGCTCCTAGGCGACTGAGAATATTACAACCATAACCCACAGGGGTCTTAAAAGGGTAGGATGAAGTTATCAGTAGACACTGATCTAAGTTCAGTTTTGTGTTTCCTCCCCTAATTGTTAAAGGCCCAGTGCAGTCAAAATTCACGAACTTCTAATCAACCTGTTTGCATGAGCAGGAGTTTCGGCTTCGCTGGTGATATCACCAGGCGGTAAATTGGTTAATAGACCAATAACAAAGAGTTCCAATACAGCTAGTTTTAAGTTTTCTCCTCCCAACTCAGACCACTCCCAGACAGTCCTAGTAAAATTCTTTGCTTAAGAAATATTTTGGGGAAAAAAAAGCTAATATTAAAAATATTACAATAAGGTACTTAATTATTTCCCAAATGATTTTATATAAAAACATCTGCGTTGGGAAAGGGAGATACCTAGTCATTTTTACAACTGAATGCATTCAACTGAAATGTGTCTTACACATTTAACCCAACCCCTCTGAATCAGAGGTGCAGGGGGCTGCCTTTAATCAACATCCACAGCACCCAGGGAACAGTGGGTTAACTGCCTTGCACAGGGGTAGAACCACAGATCTTTACCTTGTCAGCTCTGGGATTTGATCCAGCAACCTTTTAGTTACTGACCCAACACTCTAACCACTAGGCTACCTGCCTTCACAGTTTGGATTTTAGGACAGTAATCTTTTCCTAGATCTGTTTGTACATTGTTAAGGGTTGGTGTAGGAGACTATACCTGAGAAAGACCCCCTGTCATGTGCTCCAACAGCAACCCCCACCCCTCTCCTTGAGTCTCATATTCCCTGCCCAGTATCTGTTTCACATTGCGAATGGAAGGACATTAGCAGATGACACTTTGACATTCAAGTCTCACCGAGACCAGAGAGAGACCCTGTAGGCAGAAAGATGATCCTAATTTTAATGTGAAATAAATGTATTGAATTTGATTGGCTTGCATGACTACAGGCCCGCTCTACTCTTGCACACTGAGAAGAGAAAGAGAGAGAGAGAGGCTCTGACCACTGGTGCTGTCCATGGTGCTGGACTTTGAGAAAATTGATTATAATAAACATGATACTCCCTTGTTAATTATGCACTGCCTAATGACATTCTACATGTGTCAATTCAATCCTTCTTATCTACCCTTGTTGTGTCAGACTGGCAGACAGCACCATGCCATTGGATAGAGGCTGGTGACAAGTATTATTTTTAGACCTGGCAAAAAAAACGTTTTTAAAAAAAGAGGTGGGCGTCTTTTCTGCTGATACTGCTGCAACTGTATATGACGTCTATAGGTAGCCTACACACCCTGGGTCAGGATACACTTTTCCCCACGAAAAATACTTTTACAGCTATAGCTATTGGTACTATACTTCAACATTAGTGTCAACTGTCAAGGGATGACACATTTTGAAACCCTGGATGCCGTTCTTTCTATTTCAAGATTACGCTGAGCACAAAATCTCTGAGCAAGTTCTCGAACTTGGAATGTCATCAACGTTGCTTTGCGGAGTGCCGATAAGAAGCCATTGAAAATAGATGAGAAGAACCTGCTACAATGGATACAATGGAAACGGTGGAATGTATCAGAATAGATCCAGATACTCTGACAATGTTAGAGGATGATGTGGACATCACTGAGGGAGTCTCCCAAATCAATGACGAGGTTGAGGATCTCCGCAACAGGTAGCAGCCTATATCCTACATAATTTCTGACATTCTGTACAGCCTACTAGAAGTGAAATCTGAGTCTTTTTCCAAAGTACACTACCGGTCAAAAGTTTTAGAACACCTACTCATTCAAGGGTTGTTCTTTATTTTTGCTATTTTCTACATTGTAGAATAATAGTGAAGACATCAAAGCTATGAAATAACACATATGGAATCATGTAGTAACCAAAAAAGTGTTAAACAAATCTAAATATATTTTATTCTTCAAATAGTCACCCTTTGCCTTGATGACAGCTTTGCACACTCTTGAATGAGTAGGTGTTCTAAAACTTTTGACCGGCAGTGTACATTCGCAAAAAACCTTAGCCCCTCCGTCGAGATCACATTAGTGTGGATGAATAGTTATGGCGATAATTAAATTATTTGATAAATGATTGAAAATGATTGCTGTCTCTGAGTATCCCACTTTGTCGAGATAAATCAGAGTACAATCCATAGAAATCATGTCTTGTTATGATTTCAGTAAGGTTTACTCCATACAAAAGGTCACATTCCTAGTGAGACAGACAGACAAACAGCCAGACAGACAGACCGAGGGGCAGGGGTAGAGGGATCGTCACATACATAAGGCTTTTATTTCAAGTCATTTTTTATTATAATTTCTTGATGTGCCTCGAAATGGTAAAATGTACATTTGCCCCAGTACCTCACTATGTTATCTGTATTATCGCGTCTCTTCCAGTTTGCGGTTGGCGGTTCAGGATGAGGCGGTGCGTCCCAAGATGCAGTGCTTAATGATGGACCCCTCCTTCTCCATGGTTACCGTGCAGGGCGAGGACAGCGGCATCCAATGGGAGACCAGCTCCAGCCGCTGCTCCACCCCTTGGGGTTCCGAAGCCGAACCCACCCCTACCGTCGCCTCGGAATTCTGCTTTCCCATTAATGAAAGGTCCGTTTCACCTGGATTAGGATCTGGAATGGCAGGTAAAATAACCTTTGTCATGGATGAGGCAATGATGGTGAGGAGGCCAAGGATGAAAATAAATTGTGGAGGAGGACGCAGGAGCCGGGCTGACAGACGGGGACGGACTCCTCTGCCCACAGGTGATGACTTAGGTGAGGTCACTGAAAGAAATTAGGTAATGTCTCAAACTCTGATATGCTCAAACTGTAATCTATTGAGACACATTTTTGCATATTTTTCCTTCCTCAGGTGAGTTGGTTGAGAAGCCAGAGCTAGTGGAGGTCTCCCTGCCCAATGTGAGGGCAGAGGGAGATGGGGAGGAGGAGGAAACGACAGATCCCAAAGAGGAGAAGAAGCAGAGTTTGTTCCGCCTGGTGTCAGAAGGCTCAGAGATCCTGAACATCGTGGTTCCTCCCAGGCTGGTGAGCATAGACGAGGAGGAGAGCCAAGTCATGGTGGACAACCTGTCTTACCTGGAGGAATCCACCTTCACCAAACCCAGTAACGAAATCATAGAAGAGGTGACAACCACAATTGAATTAGATCTGTAGACCTTACTCTGTGTATCCATCCATCCATTCAGTCATTCATTTATTTATTTGCCCATTCACTTGTTTGTTTATTCATTCACTGATCCATTCATTCAGGTGTTTGAGGAGGACAACGCACCATCAGTGGGGGGTGGAGATCAAATGGTGGAACACACTGAATCCTCCCATCTCACCAGGCCTGATCAGACTGATCCTCCTGGGGCTCCGGTGGCAAAGCAGCCCAGACGAGGAGCCACCAGCGACATGGACTACTTTGAGACATTTACACAGATGGATGAGCCTGCTCCAGGAGGCCCCACCATGATTGAAGAAGGACAGGAGGAGGAGGAAGCAGACTGTGGAGAAGAAAACCAGCAGGTGAGTGAGGAGCCGGAACAGCTCCAAGATGCCGCACCTGTGACCGAAGACCTGGGATGTTCCAACACAGGCGTTAGCGGAGAAGAAATCTCCAGTGACCATCTGGATGAGGTGTTCTACGGCGGTATGGACAATATGCCTTCAAAGAACTATCTGGAAGTAGAGGAGGGCGCAGTAGAAAAGTCACCCAAGTCCCCCCTGAAGGAGAGTGGATCGGTCCTCTTCGGCAGTGAGGAAACCGTCCTCACCCCCATCTTCCTCCCCTCGGGACCCCCCAAAATCATCAACCCCACTCTGCTAGAAGAGCCTACGGCCATGGCCTTCCTTTACACAGACCTGTATGAAGAGGCGGTGGGCAGCAGGGAAGGAGTGAAGGAGGAAGACACTGAGAGTATGACCTCCGAAAGGTCCTTCCACAGCAGACACTCAGACCGGGAGGACAGGGGGTACCTGGAGAAGTTTGTCCTGAAGGACGAGACTCCCATGGTGGAGCTGGAAGGGGAACTGGCAGTAGAGGAAGGCTTCAGAACTTGGGCACAGGAATTGTACACGCTGGAGAGCTTTCTCTCACAACCTGATGATGCAGAGACAGAAGGGGAGATCCAGGAGTTTGAGCATGACATGACAGATTTTTTCCGGACGAACGCCAGTTCCTCTCCATCTGATGACCGGTACATCCCATCACTGGATAAAGAAAAGAACCATGCAGAACCTGTGAAGGAGGACAAACATGTTAAGGCAGACAATATTTTAAAGATTGTGCAGGAAGCACCTCAGCCTCAAGTGGTTAAAGAAGGGAAAACCACAGAGGAGGAGAACAAGACTCAGGCCGTTGTCACAGATTTAAATGATCCACCACTTTCTGACCCAGAGTCTTTCTCTGAGAGGGCTGGTGGGTGGGGTGTCACTGAGCCACCCACAGACATGGACCTCTCATACAAACATGATGCTCCCACAGTGGAACTACAAACACTCCCACCTCTGAGTGACAGTGGAACAAATCAGGAAGCTCCAAAGCCAGTAGCCCCCCCTAGAAGGAAGCCAGCTGCACCTCACAAGAGCTCTTTGAAACTAGCGCCACTGGCTCGAGCCCAGACCCCAGTTGAGATCCTAGAGGAAGGAGGGGATAGAGGGAAGGAAGAGAGGGAGGAGGAGAAAGAGAAGGCTTCACCAGCTGAGACTGCTGATGAAGGAGAGGGGGATGGCGAGACAGGACAGAGGGAGGAGGAGAAAGATATGACAACACCAGTTGACGACTCATCCTCATTTTACCAATCCCAGATTACGCTGCTCTCAAGTATAGCTACTGAACCAGTAAAAGCAGAGGATAAAAAGACTGAATTAGCTGAAGGAAACACAGAACCACCTCAGGCTGAGGAGAATGACAGCCCCAAGCCAGAGGCAGACCCGGTATTGACAGGACAGGACAGTAAAACAGAACCAGCTAAAGGAGAGGCTGAACCAGCTGAGTCAGCCAAGCCAGAAGTTGAACCTACAACAGGACCTAGCCAGACCACTCCTTCCGTTCCTGCCCCAGTGAATGACCCAGCCAAAGTTGGCGGCGGATGCATAATCCTTTAGCCTTATTTAGGGGGAAAATACTGTCCTTTTTAGTCTTATTGGCTTTATGCTGCAGCAATTTGAAATTGAGAGGTCAAATGATGAATTGAAGTAAAAATGACTGAACTTCATCTTTTTTTCTCAACCTGGTCTCAGAGCATTTCGTATTATTCTGTACGTAAATCCGAAAGACTCCATTTAGTATGATATGTTATGGTTCATATGGTATGTACTAATTTGTGGATGATATGTTACGAATTACAATTTGTATTATATTTTATGAATTTGCAGAATGTACAGTATGTTACGAATTTTCAAACTGTATGATATGTAATGAATTCTAGCTAGGTGGCTAGTGGCTAACGTTAGCTAGCTGGCTAACATTAGGTAGGCTAGGGGTTAGGGTTAAGTGTAGAACTTCGGTTAAAGAGTTAATGTTAGGGTTAGGGGAAGGATTAGCATAAAGGGTTAAGGTTGGGGAAGGGTTAGCTAACATGCTAAGTAGTTGCAAAGTAGCTCAAAGTACCAAGTAATTGAAAAGTTGCTAATTAATTAAATGCTAAAGTTGTCTGTGATGTGAAATTGCAACCATTGGGTTGCTAGACGTTCACGCTATATGCCCACCCACCATCCCAACTAACCATCCTACTTTAATTTTTGCCTTAAGTAACCATCTGTCTTATGTAACCATACTAACATACAGTATTATACTAATTTTAGTGTCCTGGATTTACATTTACTATGTTACGTCTATCAGACCAGGCTGTTTTTTCTGGATATTTATTTTTATGCATACTTGTTTATTTGACCATTTTTAAACAGTAGCACAGTAGCACTTTTTGGTCTGTTTTCCCGGACCCAGCCTAAACACTTTCAATGGCGATTCTCTATTAAGCAGTCAGTCAGACTCATAGGTAATTGTTAGGTTATTACCATTTAACCATGTAATTTCTAAATAAATATCTGATCATTTCTGAACTGTAAAATAAAGTGCTACCCATTTCCTCTCCTTTTGTATCTAAGAGAGAGGAGTGTACCGTATAACCGCTGCTCCAGATCATCCAATCTCCTCTGTGTTGATGGATGGTGGCCAGCTGAAAAAAACGTGTGTGTGTGTGTGTCTGTATTCGTGTGTGTGTTAGAAATAGGAGGTATGAATCACAGAGGGGGAGGGGGGAATTGGAGAGGTGGGGTTTGTCAAATGAGTAGCCTCTTGTACACATTGATGACCTTATAGGAAGGGAGTGTGTGTGTGTGTTGTGAGAGGGGGGGAGGTCTTAAGTGCACCCCTTGCCTCCACTCACTGTAAAGGGTTATAAATAACCATCCTTGACACCGAGTCTCTGTAACCCTGTTCTCTTCTCAGATTGGTCTAGTGAGCCTCTGTAACCATCTTCTTGGATTGGCTCCCACTGCAAAGAACCTTGCAGCCTAAACACATAGTGTGATATGTACTGTATGTTCCGGTTTCTTATTCTACGTGAAGTATGGATGGAAATTAAATATAAGTTTACACGTTTATCCAAGTGTTCTCTGTGTGTCAGCTTGTTGTTGTGGATGATCTAACTGAAGACTGAAGCAGCTGCCAACTCAATCTGAGGAACTGAAGTAGATCTGCATACCTGCTCCCTTTCTTGTATTCATACAGTATTCCTCTTCATTCTCCTATTCATCATGTTTATGTACCCCTGTGAAGAGTTGATGTGCTTTTCACTGGTTTTCAAAGGGTTTTGCATTTTATTGTGTTATATGGGGCTATAGCAGAGATTTTGATAACAGATTCACTCCACCATCAATGTGTTTTATTTCATTTTTAGTTTCAGGTGAGATTGTAACATTTTGTTAACATTTTGTTGAAAGACTTTAGTGCCATCTACTGGCCAAATGGAAAATCGTACGGTCTTTCCCGCACCAGAACGGCAGGACACGGTAATGCACCAACTGTGCGGTTTATGCTAGCTACAACAAACAATGTCAAAATGATCTATATAGTAACATTTTATGAAAAAAAAGTAGATTTTTTTATCTTAATTTAGGTTAGGGTTAGGCATAAGGTTAGCAGTGTGGTTAACTTTAAGGTTAGGTTTAAAAATAAATTTTAAGAAAATACATTGAAGAAATAGGAGGGGCTTATGACTGTGGTAACTAGTGAAGACTAAACTACAGTTTAACACCAGGAAATTCCAAACGTCACGGCAGTAACATTTTCAGATCAAATGAAAACAAAACTACCAAATTAGTCGTTAATTTCTTAATTCTCGCTGGTAAATTTTATATCCACAAAAACACATATTTCAAATCTGTCCCCAATATATTTTTTACTTGAAATCCAATATTTAATAAAATATCTAGAATTAGTCAATAACAAAAATAATATATATATATACATATATATTCTTACAACTCTATTATAGGTTTGTACAACTGTAATCCCGGGACTTTATTGTATTTATTTTACTTTAGTTTATGAAACTCAGTTCTTGTTATTACATTTTTCTACTTTTAATATTATTTTATGTTTTTCAGAGAAAATATACATGCAGTGATGTCTTATGTTTTTTTGTTGTATTGTAATTTGAAATGTTATTATAATATATCTTTTTTTTTTTTTTACATTTTTATAGCAACATTATAGTCCTGGCAGCAGCATTAAGACTTATGGGTTTTGGATTTTGCCTTCAAAATAAAAGTCCATGGTAAAACGCTGTGTGGATGATACAAAATCCCCCCCAAAATTGCAGCTTTGCATAGTGCGTAATGTAAAAATGATGTACAAAATATATAATTACATGGGAGAAAATCTAAACTAAAGATAATTA
Organism: Salmo trutta; assembly: GCF_901001165.1. Classification (NCBI taxonomy): domain Eukaryota; kingdom Metazoa; phylum Chordata; class Actinopteri; order Salmoniformes; family Salmonidae; genus Salmo; species Salmo trutta. The sequence goes on from NC_042979.1 coordinate 29,004,809, forward strand.
CTATATATAAGATAAATAATGTTATAAGGTGAAGCACATTGAAAAATGGTTGGAGCTTAGTATAGTAAATAACAATAATTCCCTGCTGGTAAAAAGTATATACAATAACAATTAAAAAAAGATATCTAATTATTTTGATTGTATGATTCTTGTTAATTTATTGGTGCTATTGTTCAAGGATTATATTTTGAAATGTAATGTTTAAAAAAGGTGTTACTGTATTTTTGTTCTATTGCACAAACAAACTGAACTGTAGAGGGAAAAGGATCGATTGTGTGTCCATAAAACCAGGGTCTAGTTTGAACAAAAAGCAAGGACATAGCACCTGTTACAGGACTTTTACTGGGGTCAAACATCTTAAAATGGAATGCCTGGACACTATACGGTACAAATATAGCACTGTACAGGCAAAATTATCGATAGTGTGTCCATAGAACCCGGGTCCAGTTTACTTACGAAAGTCCCTAGAATACAAATCAGGTGAGTTTGAAGAAAAAGCTAGATCATAGAAAGTGTTGCTGGAGATTTACTGTGGTCAAACAGCTTAAAAAGGGACGCCTAGACACTATAAGGAACAAATATTGCACTGTACAGGCAAAACGATTGATTGTGTGTCCATAAAAACAGGGTCCTGCCAACTCACTGGAGTCTACCTTTTCCTGGTGAGCACATAGCTATTTTATGAGGCAATAATATGTCACACAATCACAAAAACCAGAACCCACATCCCTGCTACTTTCAATCCAAAAACCCAAGTCCAAGATACAAACCTTTTGATGAATTGCGACCAGGGTTGGTTGAAAAAAGTGCTGTTGACCTCCGTGATAACCGTTGATAGACTACAGGCATAATTGGTGTGATACTAATTATGCCTGATCTTACTAGGATACTGCTTCAAAAAATAATATTTTAATTGTCTAGCAAAAATGCTTGACCTGATGCATGTTTTGGCAGTGTTGTGGCTTTACTTTCATTAATCTGATGACTGTTCTTTATCGAATCAAATAACTATGTTTAATTGTTACCCGATTAAATTAATCATGTAACAATTAACTCATTAGGAATTTGGGGCACCACGAGAGCGGTTGTTTAAAGCGTTACCATCTCCCGAATTAAACTCTAAAGGTCTTTAACTATCTCATTCAACAGTCAACGTATTAAATCATGACCTCTTATCATATCATCATTCTGAACAGTCGTAACCTTCTTGGATCTGCAAAAACCCCAGCCTTACTTATGATTCAGTACTACACAAATTGGTTTAATTATTTATTTTCTAGCTAACTAAATAATAACACAGAATAAACATACACACTTAATACATTAGAAAAAGGTCCCTAGCAGACTGACACAATATGGTGGCTTTTTACACAATGACATGGAGAGGGAGAGAGAGAGAGAAAAAAAGAAAGCGACTTATTGTTGATACATTTTAGAAACTATTCTCACAGTAATCATATACTTTGCACACAAAGTGAGAAATCATGAATGTATTTATGTGTGACTGCCTTCGTTTGCCGTTTATCTCTGTTGGAACCAGCCCTACTTAGGAAGGTTGTTGGCCTTTCAGCGGCACGCTTGTGTGGCTCTGATTGTCCGAAATGGGTCTCCACTTTCCCGTCTGCTACTGTTGTTCACTCAGGAAGATGCTCCTTGGAAGGTAGCCAGCCAGCCGTGTCGACAGTTCCCATTGGTGATGAGAGTAGTAGGATACGGTGATTTGAGAAGAGTAGTAGGATGGTCCCACTTAAATTCGCTTTTCTAGATATTTGACTTAGAACAGCTAATCAGCCGTACCAGTGATTGTCTGAAGATGAGCTTTTCGCTGCTTCTTCATGTTGATATTCAAGGTTCAAACCACTCTGGACATGAGCTGTAGCTCTACACGTCTCTCTGGTCTGGGAGGGGAGTTTATTTTCTTCACCTCGTGTTGAGGTTCAAAGTTCCAACCATTTCAAACGCCTTTCTGGTCTAATGTTAATTTCCATACCAGTCCTTTTATGCACTCTGGCCGAAGGGGACGGTTCCGTCAGTCTGACACGCTCTCTGACCTCACTTGGGGCGTGGCTACTTACTATGCACAGTTTATAGGAGATAGATTCTCTTATGGCTCCTAAAATCACATTCCTATCTTGACATACTTTTTCATTACTCATATACAATGTAGAGGATGGAGATTTGACAGATAAAGGGGATATACTTTCCAAGTTACAGTATTTCCTTTATAACCTTTTTAATGACATCACAAAATAATAACCAATATGATATTAGTTTTCTATAGATCTTCTCTGACCATTCCCCAAGTTTTTATTTTAGAACATTTGTTACAGTATTCATTTAAAAACTGTTAGAGTTTTGCCAGGAAAAGGTCTGTTAACTGAGAGAGAGTCTTCTTCTCCTTTAATTTACAACCGGGCGTGAGCTGTCAACCTGGCCCAGTTCCCTCCTCCCCCTCTCTGTGGGTGAAAGGGGGTCTAGTTGAGTTATTCATTGCAAACCTGATCTGACCCACTCAGATCCTCACAGGACAGTCATGACAGCAGGTAAGGCTGCCCTTGGGCTGATTTAAATGTGTAAAGTCTGCAGCCTGCTCATCATCATTAGGATAATTTAGTCCATTTACAGGTATGCCAGTAACGATACTGACAAAAAATATATATATATTTGTCTAGCCAAAACACTTGACCTGATGCATGTTTTGTCAGTGTGTTAATGTGTCAAGTCTGTATTGTCATTTAGATATAGTCCTGAATTTGTGAGTCAGCAGAGAGTTAAAGTGACTACAAAAGTGCAGAAGTATGATTTAGACTCAACATGAGTTCACTGACCTCATAGCCTCAGAGTAGGTGCCGTTACCGAGCCCAGCCTGGTCTCATAGACTAGATGTGACATAGTAAATGTACATCTAATACTCTAATTATATGATATGTTATGTTTGGTATGGTTACATAAGACAAATGGTTACTTAGTATGGCAGTTGGTTGGGGTGGATGGGTGGTCTTATAACGCGAACATCTAGCAACCCAAGGTTGGACAACTTTCGCTAATTAGAAACTTACTATCAAAACAATTAGACCAACCACAGCTGATTCCCATTGTAGCTGAACACCTACCCAGGTGTTAGTCTTTCAATTGCATTACCATCTATACAAAAGGGGACATCTTAGCAATAATGCTGTACTGTAATGTAAACATGGACTCAGCTAGAGATAGAGAAGTGGCTGACAGAGGAAGAAGAGTGGCTGGGAGAGGGAGACGAGTACGTACGCGTGGTGGAAGATGACAGAGGAAGATCAAGAGCTGTAGTCTCAGATGAGATTAGGGCTACTATAAATGATCATGTAATAAATTATGGTCTATCAATGAGAGAGGCTGGTCTGAGAGTGCAGCCAAATCTGCAACGCTCAACAGTGGCATCTATTGTGAGACATTTCTGGCAAAACAACAGGTAAGATGTGCATTCTGCAAGGGCATCTGACTGAACTGCACATTACAGAAGTAAATTGAGCAAAGCCTCCGAACCCATTTGTGTGTAATTGTTTTTGTATTTCTGCTTAGGACCCAACGGTTACCTCCCACAGGCGGGAGAGGTAGGATTTTCACTGCTGTGCAGGAAACTGCAATCATTGATATGGTCATCAGAAACAATGACGTAAAACTCACAGAGATTCAGGACAGAGTGTTGGAAGACAACATTAGATTTGGAAATATTCACAATGTAAGCATAACAACTATTTCTAGAGTCCTGAAACAACATCAAGTCAGGATGAAGCAGTTGTACACTGTCCCCTTTGAGAGGAACTCCGAACGAGTCAAGCAACTCAGGAACCAATATGTCCAGGTAAGATGACTATAATATACAGAACTGTCCCGGATCCCTCTGGAACTTTCACTGTGCACACCTGGCCCCTATTCCCACTGTTTGTATTTGGATATATGTGCCCTTTGTTTACCATGGTGCTGTTGATTATTGTTACAATGTCCGTTGGTGCGCGTGAGTACCTGTGCTGTGTGTTTTGGGCTTTCGTGCCCTTGTGGATTGCGCAGATGACTACGGGTCTCGTCCCGTGTGTTAATCATTGTGCGCATGTGTATTTATTTGAGGTACTCTTCACTCTTGTTTGGGTTTCAACCCTGTGTTTTGTATAGTGTTTGTTTGGTCTTCGTCCCCGTGCCTTTACACGGCACACTGTAATTTGGGGTATCATTTTTTTAAAACTATTACGCATTCCTGCGCCTGTCTTCCGAATCATTGTTACCAACGTGACACACTCTGACATAAAAAAACGACAAAACATATTGAAGCATATTGCATCATGTCTGATTCATTCACGTAACATATACTGCAGTGAATTCTAAACAGCAAAGACATTTTGGCAAAAAAAACATTGTTTTTAGTGTTAGAGTTTTTTAGGTCATTGTTTTATGAGTGACAAAGTGCTTGTTCGGTGACAACCTTTGCTAGTGTGGAAGAATGAGTTGATTTGAGACATGCATGAAGTATTTTGGTAGTTTTAGTGTATTTTGGATGTGAAATTAACTTCTGTGCCAAGCTGAAAGTTGGTTAGGAGAACTGTGTGAAGAGTTGAAAAAGTATTGAGAAATGGGTCCTAGCGATTGAGAACAGTATTTAGAATTCAAGGCACACTTAACCAGAATGTCTACCACAGCATTTTACAGCAATGCACCATCCCATCTGGTTTACGCTTAGTGGGACTATCATTTGTTTTTCAACAGGACAATTACCCAAAACACATCTCCAGACTGTAAGGGCCATTTGACCAAGAAGGAGAGTGATGGAGTGCTGCATCAGATGACCTGGCCTCTACAGTCACCCGACCTCAACCCAATTGCGACGGTTTGGGGTGAGTTAGACCGCAGAGTGAAGGAAGAACAGCCAAAATGTGCTTATCATATGTGGCAACTCCTTCAAGACTGTAGGAAAAGCATTCCAGGTAAATACCTCATGAAGCTGGTTGAGAGAATGCCAAGAGTATGCAAAGCTGTCATCAAGGCAAAGGGTGGCTACTTTCAAGAATCTAAAATATTGTTTGGTTACTACATGATTCCATAAGTGTTATTTCATAGTTTGATGTCTTCACTAATATTCTACAATGTAGAAAATAGTAAAAATAAAGAGAATCCTTGAATGAGTAGGTGTGTCCAAACTTTTGACTGGTACTGTACTCTCATGGTGCACATTTTCACTCCATGATATTGTTAGGTTGCGTCAATCGAATCTGGTATCAGAACAGAATTTAACACTAAGTCACTGAATATATTCTCAGCTTTTTTATTCAATATAATTAGTCAAGCGAATAAATGGTAAATGCAATCTTCGTATATACGGGTTCACTGTAACACCACGCAGGGCAAACAGAGAACTAACTGTTCAAACACAAAGTTCTTCTTTAATACTCGGACAGAGATAGTTCCCGCTCAGAGCGGGCCTGTCAGAGTAGAGGCTGAGCGTGGTTTAGACTTGCTCAGCCTTTCGCAGGTGCACAGGCTGGTCCCAGCCTCTTGGCGCATCACTGTTGCCAGGTGTAGTTGTCTTCCAGCTTATCTTCGTGTTTTTCACCCAAAAGTCAGCAACCCCAAGGACAGTGCCTGTTTTTATGCTACAGTTATTCTCCACTCTATCAGTTCCTCACGAACACATGTCCTTGAGCGGCTTCACAACCAGGCAGTGTGTGTGTGTGTGTGGGTCACGAGTCTAGCTCAGCCTACACACATCTAGTTTAATAAAATATAACCCAACAATCCCCCTTTTCACACCCTCTGGGTGTGAACATTTCCCCGTAAGAAATTTCAGAGAAATATAGGATTTCCCCTTTTGACACCCACTAGGGTGTCACTCACTAAAATACAATACAAACAAAAAGAATCACACTTTTATTAATAGGAATAACGATAATAGAAACCCTTCAGTCCTTCCAGCTACACCTAACTTTTACTAGGTTGGCTACCAGCCACCCAGGAACTTCAAACCCACACATAAGGAAAGACAAATACTTCACACGAGATAAAAAAAACAAAGCAAGCGTTTTTCTTCTCCCCCTGTTGACACCCTCTAGGGTGTCACTCCACCACCTCACCAATGGCAAACCAAGGGTCATCCTTAGTCAACCCCATTTTCCTCCGAAAGTTAGACTCAGTGTCTGCATCTCCTTCTTGAGCCTCCAGCAAAGGCATCATACCAGCAGCATGCACGACATCTGTAACATACTTTCTCAGACAAGGGATAATACATGCAGCACAGCACATCAAAATTAAAAACATAACAATTAGGGTCAGAAATCCAGTAACCACCAGTGCAGCATACTTACCAAACCACTCACCCAACCAAGAGAACAGTCCGCTCCCCTCCACTGTTTATCACTATCCAGCACTGCCTGTTCCTTTCCCCCCTGAGATTAGTTAAACCTTGAAGGCTACTCCCTGTATCTCACACACACACATTTTGTCTCGGTGTCACGTCCTGGCCAGTATAGGGTTAATTAGTATTGTAGTTTGGTCAGGACGTGACAGAGGGTATTTGTTTTATGTGGTTCGGGGTGGTGTGTTTTTGTTTAAGGGCATTTGGTTTAAGTATTCCGGGGTTTTTGGGTACTGTTTGGTGTTCTGGTATTCTATGTCTAGTCTAGTATGTCTGTTTCTATGTCTGGTTAATTGGGGTTGGGACTCTCAGTTGAAGGCAGGTGTTGTCTATCTGCCTTTGATTGAGAGTCCCATATATGAGGGTGTGTTTGTGTTTGATGTGGTGGGTGATTGTTCTGTGTTCAGCCCTAGGCTTTGCCAGACTGTTTTGTTGTTCGTTCGTTTTCGTGTTTTGTTGTTTTTGGAGTGTTCTTTTGATAATTAAATAAAAGTCAAAATGAGCATACACGTACCTGCTGCATTTTGGTCCTCCTTCACCGACGACAACCGTGACACTCGGGCCTCTACTAGACCTTATGTGCCTGTCAATTGGTACTTTAATTCTTCATTATACATGCTACATTAACTACTAATTAACAATGGATTATTGATTCATTTACCTTCATTAGATAATTCTCTTATCATTCCACCCTTAAATGATTCAATAATATACTTTGATAATCAAATGCTATATGGAAACACTGATAATCACACGCTATATGTAAACCCAATTGTGATACAAGAATTAACAAAACCAATACATGTATATACACTCGATACTCATCAATCACTGTCCTGGGCCTATTTCCAATTATGACACTTCGTTACAGGATTTACATCATAATTATCATGAAAGGAACAGTCAATCTACACATTGAAAACGGTCTCCTCAAACATTGGCTCCTCATGGTTAAAAAAAACGGAGCCATCTTCCAGTATTCGTCCTCCCACTGGTCAGAGCTCAGAATCGGTCCATATCTCACCATCTGCTACGTCATCGATCTCTCTAGAGTTCTGGTGATCAAACCTTTCATACTTGGCATATACCCATCAATTACACATTTTCAACACACTCATACAGGTGAAAGCAACCCATAATACAGTTCTCACAACACTTTTCCATTTCCCAAACATGAGCTGTGTTTTCAGGAATGTACGTGCAGCAATGAAACTCAATCATTCTACCTACACCGCCCTTTTCTGCCAATAACCTATCGAGAGTCAGTCTATTGTACCAGGTCATGAGGGAGGTGGCGGATAATTGGTCAGAGAACCCCTTTACTGCATTCCCAGTTTCCTTCATGAATCTCTTGTTGGTTATAATCGAAGTCATTAATCCAATGATGTCATTAATCCAATCCACATTTTTATTTATTGTCAACTACCAAAAGAACATAGTGGTAAAGTGTTCACCTATTTGATTCATGGCTTCGTATTCATCTGGAACTTCCCTGAGGATGCCAATAGCATCCATCTAGACAAAGCCTAGTCAAAACTCCTTCTGTGCCTACTTTAGCCTCCTATAACTGGCCTCTGATGATTAGCTCGAACTGGTTGGACCAATAACCCCGGACCGCAAAGTCCTAACCACCCTTTGTGGTAATTTCCTTCGTATGTGTCCTTTACTGGTACTAGCTCACCCTTCATCAGTTAGTTATAGGTGCTGTGAGGTTCAGAATTTTCTCCTGTACTTCTAAACCTAAGTCAGTCACATTAACGATCACCTTTCAGCCATTAAAATCATCTAAGTTCTCGGTGCCATTCTTGTATCTATAACACTGGTACTCATCAGGAGTTAAGGTGAACCGAGGTGGGTTGGCTAAGTACTTCAATCTGGCCAACCCCGATTCCTGTACAGTTGTCTGCTTCCCCAGGAAATTGTTTAATGTTTACCTTAAATTCTACATCTTGATCTTCTTTGATTCCTTATTCTGTATGTCACTCATCAGTGTATTATATAGTTTATCTTTTACTTCTTCTCAATGACAACGGTATCGTATGATTAGTACCGGAAGGTGGTGGATCTGAATGTATCAGAAAGATTACCAAGACTATGATGCAGCTCAGAGTCTCTACTCTTCCCAAAAACTGCCAACCCTCTCCTGCCCTTAGTTGATCTGCTAGGTAGTGCCCCATACTCACACCTCTAGGAACACACACAGTGATGAACGGTCGGAATAGGGATTCTTCGTTAAGGAGGTGACCCCCGGACCCTGTTGGTCCTCGGTTCTTCTCCTAACTCGGTGTGTGTGATCAGCAGTGCTCATATCTGCACATACATTCTTGCAGTGGATAACGTGGAACCAAGTGACTCTCTCAGTTTTTCTAATGGCAAAAGCAGCAATGGTTTAACAGAACCTGGTATGGGCCTTCCCAGTGGGACTGCTTCCAGGCTTTTCTCCTCAGGGAATGGATCCACACCCAGTCTCCTGGTTGGATTGAGTGAATCACCTTCTCCTGTAATTCACCTGTTGGACACAAAATCTTGGACATACGGGTTTGGTTAACCAACAGTCTTCTCATGTGTTCTGTTAATATTTCTTCAACTTCCATGTCTACCTGTTCTGGTATCTCTATTCTCCCTAACTCTGGCATTCTATAGGCTCTACCTGATTAGCTAAAATGTCATCCATCATTTAAAGAGATAGATCCTAGTAAACCAACTCTAGGGATAATATCTTGACCTCATATTTTAGTTACCATAATCATGTCCACCAAGTAAGTTGGGAACGCTTCTACCCATTTGCTATACTTATCTATTATTGTTAAACACCCCTTCTTCCCCTCTCTTCGGAATAGTTCAATAAGTCCATTTCCAAATGTTGGAATGGATATCCTACTTTTTTTTAAAAGTAGTTATTCTCTAGGCCACTAGGTCTTTCCTAACCTGCAGTGTTTCCTTACTTGCTCTATCACCTGTTCTACCATCCTACCCCCCTGTTGACACCTGGCTCCGCCCATGTGTCAATATTGCCGCATATCTAAACAGTGTCTTTGGTAAGATTAGTAAATAATCCTTATGTCAGACCTTCTCTCGTGGGATTGCCCCCTTTCATTTTCCACATGTCCAATTCTCCCTGGGGCATTCATCCTTGGCTATCCTGTAACAATTCTCTGTCAAGTGTCTTATCATCTTTAAGATTGAACAACTACTTCCAACAATATGTGCTAGGACAACATGTGGTGTGCACGCGTTTGTGCGCACATGTACTTGCACATACACGTGCACACAAACGCGTGTGCATCCCATGTTGTCCTCAAATATATCATGGTTGTGACTCATAGTTTTTCCATGTTAGATTTGGAGATAAGGCTAAGGAGGATAATTAATGAATAAATAACATCTCTTAAAAATACATAGAGAATGTTTATAGATGTGCCCAAGCAACCCTCTCACAAACCCAGGACCTGCATTTTTATGACAGTCATACAGAGTAAATGACATCTGAAAAGTGCTAAAACAGGCAAGGGGGTGAGAGCTAGCAAAATGGTCAGAGTAAGCTCTGGTATCTAAGCAGTAACTAAAATGAGAAATGTTAAAGAAAGTCTGACCACACACGTCACCAGAGACTAAGGACTGACCGTCTATATGGATCCGATTCGTGTGGGGCGTTGGTCCACTGGCTTGAGCTGATGAACGTTTGATACAAATATAAGTATCAAGATTTAGGAAAACCCTCACCATGATCACGCATCAACTTTTTTGTACTTACGCTTCACAGAGGACTTTGTCTCAAATGTCGGGGTGGGTGATTCGCTGAATGTTCTCGTAGGACAGCACTCGTTTGCTGGCGAGACGACCTCCACACCAATTCTTTGTTGGAATCACACCATGTTCCTTGCAGAATTTTTATCACTGCAGTCAGCTTTTTGTAGAAATTCTGAAATCAGAAAATACATGATTTAAAACATGCCTTTAATATGTGCTGAAAGGCACAATGTATTCTCAGCTCTTTTATTTCTATTCATAATACAGCCTACTACTCATTCTTTCTTAAATACCTCATGAACCTTTTAATACTGTTGCAGCCCCAATAATAACAGAAAACATCAAGTTGTAGTACTCTTATAAATAAAGAGAACTTGAATGTTCCTCTGCAGATTTGCTGACTATCAAGAAAATATGATTTCCTCTTTCCTTTCTGTTTGCTCCTTTTCGAGCTGACAGTTTTCTTGGAAAGGTTGATGGAACCAGCAATCTTGTCAATGAGCACTGTTTTCCATCTGAAAAAAATGACAAATAATAGTGCATAATTCTTTAACATTGTCACCATCATAATATATTCTAGCCAATACATTTTCAAGTTATTTCAACACACTTCCAATGAAACACACACAATTCACATTCCCTGTGCTTATTGAAATGTATGCATGAATCACACATACCACAAACAGTATACACACACACAGTTTTACTAGGACAGTAAATGGGTCATGTTTGACATAGCTTTATAAATGGTCAAGTTATATGATAACTTTATTGATGGCCATTTCATGCATTTATGTAACCTGTCTTTAGAACAAATAGGACCCTCAGGGGTAAAAAGCAAATAGCAGGGCTCCTGTTCGTTGGACTTGCAAGAGCACCTGAAGAAGCAAGCCTTTTCAATTTCTTGCCCAGCATCACTTACATATTTCCCCATTGACCGACTGAAGCACAGTAATTGACGGTTCCAACCTTTAACGGGTGGTTTTCCTCAAGGGGCTCGGCGTCGACTTCGGTGAGCTTGTCTAAGTCGGTGTCTGTTCCATTTGCGGAGTTGCTGGTGGCCACGCTCTCCTGCTCAGGTCAAAAGTAGTTGCCAATAAATTGACGCCACTGATCGTCTGAACCTGCTCCCAGCACAACATCATTACTATTTAAAAATCTAGTAATTTCTCTCTCCTGGGAATCCATCGATGCAGTAGAAAGCTAAGCTAGCTACTAGCAAGGCGTAGTGAGATGATATATGATGGGTTTTGAGATGAGTGTAGCCTGAGGTACACTTTTTGTTTTTTCCATGGATGGTACGCTGCACCTGGATTTACAGTAGTGAGTGGACACATTTTCATTTGTAATGGTCCCCCATGGGAATCCAACCCACAACCCTGGTGTTGCAAGCAACACAGGACCACAGTAGCTGTGATTGGGCGAACAGGAAAAGGATCAGATTGAATAGCCTATTGTTGCTTGATTCAAAAAACAGTTTACTAGCTAGTTTGTAATTAATCCGGGATTTCGGAATAGGGGAGGGTTATAATAGTGCAGCTACTGTACAATAGTTCCACGAAAGCCTGACGTGATGTGTTACAAGCTAGCTAGCATCCACTGAACAAATGTGAAAGTGCTTTGTTGCTATGTTTCATCCTACATTTATAAAATTAAAAACTATATTTATACTCTGAATTTGGCAATAATATACACTGCTCAAAAAAATAAAAGGGAACACTTAAACAACACAATGTAACTCCAAGTCAATCACACTTCTGTGAAATCAAACTGTCCACTTAGGAAGCAACACTGATTGACAATAAATTTCACATGCTGTTGTGCAAATGGAATAGACAACAGGTGGAAATTATAGGCAATTAGCAAGACACCCCCAATAAAGGAGTGGTTCTGCAGGTGGGGACCACAGACCACTTCTCAGTTCCTATGCTTCCTGGCTGATGTTTTGGTCACTTTTGAATGCTGGCGGTGCTTTCACTCTAGTGGTAGCATGAGACGGAGTCTACAACCCACACAAGTGGCTCAGGTAGTGCAGCTCATCCAGGATGGCACATCAATGCGAGCTGTGGCAAGAAGGTTTGCTGTGTCTGTCAGCGTAGTGTCCAGAGCATGGAGGCGCACCAGGAGACAGGCCAGTACATCAGGAGATGTGGAGGAGGCCGTAGGAGGGCAACAACCCAGCAGCAGGACCGCTACCTCCGCCTTTGTGCAAGGAGGAGCAGGAGAAGCACTGCCAGAGCCCTGCAAAATGACCTCCAGCAGGCCACAAATGTGCTTGTGTCTGCTCAAACGGTCAGAAACAGACTCCATGAGGGTGGTATGAGGGCCCGACGTCCACAGGTGGGGGTTGTGCTTACAGCCCAACACCGTGCAGGACGTTTGGCATTTGCCAGAGAACACCAAGATTGGCAAATTCGCCACTGGTGCCCTGTGCTCTTCACAGATGAAAGCAGGTTCACACTGAGCACGTGACAGACGTGACAGAGTCTGGAGACGCCGTGGAGAACGTTCTGCTGCCTGCAACATCCTCCAGTATGACCGGTTTGGCGGTGGGTCAGTCATGGTGTGGGGTGGCATTTCTTTGGGGGGCCGCACAGCCCTCCATGTGCTCGCCAGAAGTAGCCTGACTGCCATTAGGTACCGAGATTAGATTCTCAGACCCCTTATGAGACCATATGCTGGTGCGGTTGGCCCTGGGTTCCTCCTAATGCAAGACAATGCTAGACCTCATGTGGCTGGAGTGTGTCAGCAGTTCCTGCAAGAGGAAGGCATTGATGCTATGGACTGGCCCGCCCATTCCCCAGACCTGAATCCAATTGAGCACATCTGGGACATCATGTCTCGCTCCATCCACCAACGCCACGTTGCACCACAGACTGTCCAGGAGTTGGCGGATGCTTTAGTCCAGGTCTGGGAGGAGATCCCTCAGGAGACCATCCGCCACCTCACCAGGAGCATGCCCAGGCGTTGTAGGGAGGTCATACAGGCACGTGGAGGCCACACACACTACTGAGCCTCATTTTGACTTGTTTTAAGGACATTACATCAAAGTTGGATCAGCCTGTAGTGTGGTTTTCCACTTTAATTCTGAGTGTGACTCCAAATCCAGACCTCCATGGGTTGATAAATTGGATTTCCATTGATTATTTTTGTGTGATTTTGTTGTCAGCACATTCAACTATGTAAAGAAAAAAGTATTTAAGAAGATTATTTCTTTCATTCAGATCTAGGATGTGTTGTTTAAGTGTTCCCTTTATTTTTTGGAGCAGTATATATAACAGATTATGAAAGCAAAGACATTGTTTTTTTTAAACCAGATGAAACCCCCAAAAAGCAACAGTCTGAATGTTGACAACAACACAATTTGTATGCAAGTTAGCTATTGCAATTTCCGACAGATTATGAAAGAGCGCATCACATACCATACGAACTGGGTGATGGACATCCCCAGATGAATACATACCATATCTGATAACAAATCTCGAATTTACGTAAAGAATAATATGGAATGTTCTGAGACCATGTTGCAGAGTCTTGCTGTTGTGGCCTTTGTGGACCTCATCCGTTTACGCGAAGGAAGAGGCTTGAAGAGGGGATTGTCTGTTTTGTATTTTAGGGACTCTAGTGAGTAGAGTAGACCCTGGTTTATGAACACAAAATGTAATGTTTTTACCATATAGTGTCCAATGGCTCCATTTTATGTCATTTGATATTATTTGTTTGGCCAAGGGGCATTTTTTGGCACAGGTCAAGAGCTGATTTAAACGTGTAAAAGGCGAAACTGGCTCATCATCATTTGTCTAGGTCGTTAAGAGGTATGCCAGTCCATCATTGTTTACATTGTGTCTTAGAAGTAACTAATCACCTGTAGGCCTACAGTGTATTGCATTGCAGTGAATGGAGTGGGTGGAGTAGAAAGTGTTGCTGGGAATATACTGTAGACCTCAGTCCCCCATGAAATAACACCATATCACAGGAGGTTGGTGGCACCTTAATTTGGAAGAATGGGCTCGTGGTAATGACTGGAGCCTAGTCAGTGGAATGGTATCAAATACATAAAACACATGGTCTCCGGGTGGTTAATGCCATTCCATTTGCTTCGTTGCGGCCATTATTATGAGCCGTTCTCCCCTCAGCAGCCTCCACTGCACCATATATCGTCTGAGATCCCCAAAGATTGGAAAGCTGCCGCGGTCACCCCCTCTTCAAAGGGGGAGACACTCTAGACCCAAACTGTTACAGACCTATATATATCCTACCCTGCCTTTGTAAGGTCTTCGAAAGCCAAGTTAACAAACAGATCACCGACCATTTCGAATCCCACCGTACCTTCTCCGCTTTGCAATCTGGTTTCCGAGCTGGTCAAGGGTGTACCTCAGCCACGCTCAAGGTCCTAAACGATATCATAACCTCCATCGATAAGAGACAATACTGTGCAGCTGTATTCATAGACCTGACCAAGGCTTTTGACTCTGTCAATCACCACATTCTTATCGACACTCAACAGCCTTGGTTTCTCAAATGACTGCCTCGCCTGGTTCACCAACTACTTCTCAGACAGAGTTCAGTGTGTCAAATTGGAGGGCCTGTTGTCCGGACCTCTGGCAGTCTCTATGGCGGTGCCACAGGGTTCAATTCTCGGGCCGACTCTTTTCTCTGTATATATCAATGATGTTGCTCTTGCTGCTGGTGATTCTCTGATCCACCTCTACGCAGATGACACCATTCTGTATACATCTGGCCCTTCTTTGGACAAGGTGTTAACTAACCTCCAGACGTGCTTCAATATCATGCAACTCTCCTTCTGTGGCCTCCAACTGCTCTTAAATGCAAGTAAAACGAAATACATGCTCTTCAACCGATCGCTGTCCACACCTGCCCACCTGTCCAGCATCACTACTCTGGACGGTTCTGACTTAGAATATGTGGACATCTACAAATACCTAGGTGTCTGGTTAGACTCTAAACTCTCCTTCCAGACTCACATGAAGCATCTCCAATCCAAAATTAAATTTAGAATTGGCTTCCTATTTCGCAACAAAGCATCCTTCACTCATGCTGCCAAACATACCCTCGTAAAACTGACTATCCTACCAATCCTTGACTTCGGCGATGTCATTTACAAAATAGCCTCCAACACTCTACTCAGCAAATTGGGTGCAGCCTATCACAGTGCCATCCATTTTGTCACCAAAGCCCCATATACTACCCACCACTGCGACCTGTATGCTCTCGTTGGCTGGCCCTTGCTTCATATTCGTCGCCAAACCCACTGGCTCCAGGTCATCTATAAGTCTTTGCTAGGTAAAGCCCCACCTTATCTCAGCTCACTGGTCACCATAGCAGCACCCACCTGTAGCACGCACTCCAGCAGGTATATTTCACTGGTCACCAATTCCTCCTTTTGCCAATTCCAAAGCCAATTCCTCCTTTTGGCCGCCTTTTCTTCCAGTTCTCTGCTGCCAATGACTGGAACGAATTGCAAAAATCACTGAAGCTGAAGACTCATATGTCCCTCACTAACTTTAAGCACCAGCTGTCAGAGCAGCTCACAGATCACTACACCTGTACATAGCCCATCCAACTACCTCATCCCCATACTGTTATTTTTTTGCTCCTTTGCACCCCAGTATCTCTACTTGCACATTCATCTTCTGCACATCTATCACTCCAGTGTTTAATTGCTAAATTGTAATTATTTCGACACTATGGCCTATTTATTGCCTTACCTCCCTTATCTTACCTCATTTGCACACGCTGTATGTAGACATTTTTTCCTATTGTGTTATTGACTGTATGTTTGTTTATTCCATGTGTAACTTTGTTGTTTGTGTCGCAGTGCTTTGCTTTATCTTGGCCAGGTCGCAGTTGTAAATGAGAACTTGTTCTCAACTAGCCTACCTGGTTAAATAAAGGTGAAATAAAAACATATACAGATTCTACAGATCCTAGTGAGTAATGTCAACACCACTTTTACTTCTGCACCTAGAATAATTTTCTCTCTTTAAGCCAATATGTAATTTATAGCCATGTAGTGTATTGCATTGGGACCAATGGAGGGGGTGAAGTAGAAAGTGTTGCTGGCATATAGACCTCAGTCCCCAATGAAATAACAGCATATATAGATTTCTACAGACCCTACTGAGTACTCCCCACCCCACTTTTACATCAGCACAAAGATATGTTTTTCCTGTACAATGCTATATTTGTACCAAACAGTGTCCAATCACCCCATTTTAAGCTGTTTGACCACGGTAGAAGTCCAGCAACACTCCGTATTGTTCAGAGCCCCATGAAATGCCACCATATAGATTCTTCAGACACTACTGAGTACACTTTTACATTGGCACAAATAATCGTTTTTCCTGTACAGACTATATTTCTACCATATAGTGTCCAGTAGTGCTGAGTGATTAACCAAAATTGTTTGGTTGGTTCAATTTTTTGAATTCCATTTCGTTTGTTTTTTTTCCTACAGATAAATCCAATTATTAATATATACACTAGACGACTAAGCGGGAGTGCTGTGTTGAAGCCACTGTGCATCCATCTTGGCACTCCCCACTACTTGTATTTGTATATATTATGGATCCCCATTAGCTGTTGCTATTGTAAAACATAGAAATGCATGTATTATTGTCTATATTCGTTTTTGCTACATTTATTATATTAGACACCTTAATGTATACTTTTAAAATATATTATGTGAGCTAAATAAAAAATATATATACTACTATTGTTACTGTCCCACTACAAAAAAAATGTATACTTATATGCATGTAATTTTGTCCTTTGTAGAATATTGTAGAATTCCACTCATTCCTATGGAGGACTGCTCCTACTGGGGAGTGCCAATATGGCAGACCGGAGGCTCCAAAGGCGCCCAATACATAACATCAGCAATACAGGGTTTATATACATCATAAGATCACGACCAAACTGTGTAATTGTAGTAGGGAGTTGTAGTTTCCAACAGGCCAATATTCAACATCGTTTAGTGCCAAAAAAACGTGTTAATTAACTACAAAGACCATAATCCATTGCGTTTCTACATGCCGGTGGAAGGAGAGGGATGAAGATCAATCGCATCACAAGGTATCTCTGCCTGAAAATACATGATCTAAGTGATTGATAGTTGGTATTCAGCAGTCATAAAAGTATGCTTTGGAGAACTACTAAAATAGTGATTTTGTCAGACAGCAACTCTATAGAGATGAGGACTTGGAATGAAATAATAGTCATCAAATAAAACAAATGTAACATACACAACAACTGAAATATTGCATTAAAGTAAAATAATGTGCCTAAATGATGGTTAGTAAGTGATAAGCATTAATGGCCAGTCACTACCATCATGGGACTTTATTAATTGTTTTAGTCTGTGTTCTTACAGCATTCAACCCACATAATGCATAGTGCATTTATTGCCTAAAAAAATCATCAAAATCGAAATAACGTGACAATTTTTTCATAAACAAAACCGAAACCGAACCGACCTCAAAAAGCACTAATCGCTCAGCACTAGTGTCCAGGCACGCCATTTTAAGCTATTTGACCACAGTAAAAATCCAGCAACACGCCGTATTATTCAGAGCCCTATATAATTACACTATATATAGATTCTACAGACCCTACTGAGTACTCCCCACCCCACTTTTACATCGGGACAAAGAATTGTTTTGGTACCACTAACAGATGGAAACAACGCGTTGACTTCATTCCATTGGTTCCAATATAGTTATTACAATGAGCCTCTTCCTATAGCTCCTCCCACCACCCTCCACTGATATACAGTGATTTGCATTGGGGGCATTTAATTAACCTTGGGACCTGTTTTAAAACCCACATTTAATGCAAATGTGAACGAATATGAATTTATGAACAAATATGAATCATTGTTAATGTTTAGACAATTATTTTTCATACATATAAATAAATACAGGTTAATGACACCTTCCTACTATTACGTGGAGGACTTTTATTTAGAAAATGTCCAAAATTCCGTAACCCGGAAGTACTTCTGGTGTTACTGACGAAAAGCTGATAGGAGTTTCCCTTCATTTTTTTCATGTTCCATACATTTGTAATGGACACAACATGCCAAGGTCTCTCAAATCTTTCCCTAAACCACCCTCTTGCTCCAGTTGAATCTGCCAATTGTGGCAGCTCTTCTTCGCAAGATGACGAAGACGGCTTTGGGGATCTGCGATCTCTGCCAGTAGATGTCTGCGAGAGACGACCCACATGTTTACGATGTTGGTAAGTTCAGTTGGAGCACCGCCATAAAATATAGAAGTTACCAGTATCTTTGCCACCACCATTGATTGATAGTATGTGAATGAAAGCTTTATCAGTCAAATATTTATGATTAGCTAGTTACTCTAATGGACCATCACATATCCAGTTACAATTCTGTAGCTACAGCTGGGGTGTATTGATTACACGAATGCATGCCAAACGCAACCGTTTGGATTAATGATTAGACCCGTGGTACACTGTGGGAGCCTTGGCAACCCGCCTAAAATAGACAAACTAGCTACAGGAGGATATTCTTTCTCCATGAACTATTCTGCTGCTTCTAAAGAGACGACATGTGGAAGGATTCCCTCGCAAGGCTAGGGGTAGACTACTTCTCAAATAGTACAGGGCTTCATTCATTATGTCCAGGGTTGGGTAGGTTACTTTATAAATGTAATCCGTTACAGTTGCAAGTTATTTGTCCAAAGTTGTAATCAGTAACGTAACTTTTAGATTACCCCAAACTCAGTAACATAATCGGATTAATTTCTGTTACTTTTAGATTACCTTCCCTTTAAGAGGCATTAGAAGAAGACAAAAATGTATGTTATCAATTGAACGACATCTATTGCAGGATAAATCAATGTCAAAGTTTACATAGCTGGCCATATATGGACGTAACATTTTACTTTATGGGTTGGTTATGTAGGCTTCTTCTAACCCATTGCTTTCTATTACATATAATAACACGATTAAATTATATCTTTACATTAAAAACCAAAGTCTATCAGAATTCCAGTCATTCCAATAAATGTTATACCCCTTGATCTTCAAGAATAAGGACTTGTAAATATGGAAATATAGACTACCCAAATTGTTTTACCTGAGCATGACACCAAAACTAAGGACTTATTAGCCAGCCCTACTCTGTTGTTTATGATTTTGTTGGCATGGAGGACTGATTGGGCTCATTGAAGGGTTTTTCTTGATTTTTTTCAATGAGTAGATGTGTCCAGACTTTGGACTGGTACTGTAGGTATAATATTTATGAATCTCAAAATGGATTTAGCAACTACAGATTGCCCCTTTAAGTCTATCAAAAGTGTGCAAGTTTGAGCATGTGTCCATTAGGCCTATGGATTTATTTTATCAGCATAAATTAGATTGATAAATTAAAGCCCCACTTTTATTCCATAGGCTTGGATCCGCATTATGCAGCTGTTGCAAGAGCGCATTTTTCATTGGCTGTCCACTGGCTTCAAAAATAATGATTGATAGACAGTTTAAACTTATTGAATTCAACCATTATTGGGTTCAAATACACATTTAGGTTTGTGAACAGCCATCCACAACAACCACAATCTGTAAGGCGCAAATAGCTAAATGAAAGAGCAGCAGTGTGATTCACATCAATGCGCTATGTAGATATCAATAATAAGTGATATCCGTATCGCCAAAGACTACACCGCTACTGTCATCCTTACCTCCAAACGTTTATTCAAGTTGGATTATCTTTGGATGATGACAGCAGTCGCACCATTATAAGACATCGCTTGGACTGTAGCCTACAAAAGCCTATTAATGCTCTTTTCCCGCGATCCATCAAACACATTTGGTGTGTCATCATAGTGGTCTCTGACTTGTGGTCAGACTCGCTCAGGTGGAACAAACTTAAACTTGCGCCTTTTTTCAATGCTGATTTGAATGTCATTTAGAAAACAGATTTTTTTGCGCAAACATCCTTTCTGAATTTAAAACTAATCCTCAAAGTAATCATCTAGTTTTTCAAAAGTATCGGTAATCTGATTACAGTATTTTTTTTCTGGTAACGGATTACAGTTACCATTTTTTTTAATCCCTTACATGTAACAGATTACATGTAATCCGTTACTCCCCAACCCTGATTATGTATTGCAACGGATACCATTTACCAGACTCAACAGGAAGCTAACGGGGAGGGACCTACCTGAACTTGTCCAATACAAAACTCTAGTTTTTGTTGCAAACCGTTTTCCGTTTGGATGAAACATTTTGCAACAGAATCAGCATAATGAATACCACCCCAGTACTGAATAATTTTCTCCTTTTCTTTATCTACACACTGGTTTGTGGACAGGTGAAAGCAAATTCTCAGTAGTCATCCACCATAATTATACCTTTCACCTCTCCCTGGCAGTCACATATAAAGATATGCGATGAGGAAGGTAGTTATTTAAGACTGTTTGGGACACATCTTCACCCTCTCCTCTTCTCTCCAAACAGCCGTCCCCAGAAGGTGTGTCTCTGCCCGTTCCTGCCAGTCCACCCCCTGGAGGTCTCCACGTGTCTGTACATCGTACAGCATCCTGCAGAGGTGGGGTGTGTGTGTGGGGGGTCGTTCCATATGATTTAAATCACTTTCTGACTGCGCCCCTTTTGATTTGAACGACACCACCCTGTATTCAAGAGTATGCTGTGTCTCAACTGATGGCACAACACGAACTAGAGGTCGACCGATTTAATCGGAATGGCCGATTTTATTTAGGGCCGATTTCAAGTTTTCGTAACAATCGGACATCGGTATTTTTGGACACCGATTTGGCCGAATATTTATTTAACTAGGCAACTCAGTTAAGAACACATTCTTATTTTCAATGACGGCCTAGGAACGGTGGGTTAACTGCCTTGTTCAGGGGCAGAACGACAGATTTTTACCTTGTCAGCTCGGGGATTCAATCTTGCAACCTTACGGTTAACTAGTCCAACGCTCTAACCACCTGCCTTACATTGCACTCCATGAGGAGCCTGCCTGTTACGTGAATGCAGTAAGAAGCCAAAGTAAGTTGCTAGCTAGCATTAAACTTATCTTATAAAAAAACAATCAATCAATCATAATCACTAGTTAACTACACATGGTTGATGATATTACTAGGTTATCTAGCGTGTCCTGCGTTGCATATAATCGATGCGGTGCGCATTCGCGAAAAAAGACTGTCGTTGCTCCAACGTGTACCTAACCATAAACATCAATGCCTTTCTTAATATCAGTACACAAGTATATATTTTTAAAACTGCATATTTAGTTAATATTGCCTGCTAACATGAATTTCTTTTAACTAGGAAAATTGTGTCACTTCTCTTACAACAGAGTCAGGGTATATGCAGCATTTTGGGCCGCCTGGCTCGTTGCGAACTGTGTGAAGACTATTTCTTCCTAACAAAGACAGCCAACTTCACCAAACGGGGGATGATTTAACAAAAGCCCATTTGCGAAAAAAGGATGATCGTTGCACGACTGTACCTAACCATAAACATCAATGCCTTTCTTAAAATCAATACACAGAAGTATATATTTTTAAACCTGCATATTTAGCTAAAAGAAATCCAGGTTAGCAGGCAATATTAACCAGGTGAAATTGTGTCACTTCTCTTGCGTTCATTGCACGCAGAGTCAGGGTATATGCAACAGTTTGGGCCGCCTGGCTCGTTGCGAACTAATTTGCCAGAATTTTACGTAATTATGACATAACATTGAAGGTTGTGCAATGTAACAGGAATATTTAGACTTATGGATGCCACCCGTTAGATAAAATACGGAACGGTTCTGTATTTCACTGAAAGAATAAACGTTTTGTTTTCGAGATGATAGTTTCCGGATTCTACCATATTAATGACCTAAGACTCGTATTTCTGTGTGTTATTATGTTATAATTAAGTCTATGATTTGATAGAGCAGTCTGACTGAGCGATGGTAGGCACCATCAGGCTCGTAAGCATTCATTCAAACAGCACTTTCGTGCGTTTTGACAGCAGCTCTTCGCAATGCTTCAAGCATTGCGCTGTTTATGACTTCAAGCCTATCAACTCCCGAGATTAGGCTGGTGTAACCGATGTGAAATGGCTAGCTAGTTAGCGCGGTGCGCGCTACTATTGTTTCAATCGTCACTCGCTCTGAGACTTGGAGTAGTTGTTTCCCTTGCTCTACATGGGTAACGCAGCTTCGAGGGTGGCTGTTGTCGATGTGTTCCTGGTTCGAGTCCAGGTAGGAGCGAGGAGAGGGACGGAAGCTATACTTTTACACTGGCAATACTAAAGTGCCTATAAGAACATCCAATAGTCAAAGGTATATGAAATACAAATCGTATTGAGAGAAATAGTCCTATAATTCCTATAATAACTACAACCTAAAACTTCTTACCTGGGAATATTGAAGACTCATGTTAAAATGAACCACCAGCTTTCATATGTTCTCATGTTCTGAGCAAGGAACTTAAACGTTAGCTTTCTTACATGGCTCATATTGCACTTTTACGTTCTTCTCCAACACTTTGTTTTTCCATTATTTAAACCAAATTGAACATGTTTCATTATTTATTTGAGGCTAAATAGATTTTATTGATGCATTATATTAAGTTAAAATAAGTGTTCATTCAGTATTGTTGTAATTGTCATTATTACAAATACATTTTAAAAATCGGGCAATTAATCGGTATCGTGTTTTTTTGGGGTGCCCAATAATCGGTATCGGTGTTGAAAAACCATAATCGGTCGACCTCTAACACAAACACAACATAAACACCTCAGATGATGTAAAATAGGGTCTGAGCTACAACATACACAACCGTTCAAAAGTTTGGGGTCACTTAGAAATGACCTTGTTTTTGAAAGAAAAGCCCAAAAAATTGTCCATTAAAATAACATAAAAACATTAAAAAACGGCTGATTTAATTCTTGTCTATTCTTGTTCTGAGAAATGAAGGCTATTCCATCCAAGAAACTGAAGATCGCTTTCAACGCTGTGTACTACTCTCTTCACAGAACAGCGCAAACTGGCCCTAACCAGAATAGAAAGAGGAGTGGGAGGCCCCGGTGCACAACTGAGCAAGGGGACAAGTACATTAGTGTCTAGTTTGAGAAACAGACGCCTCAGAAGTCCTCAGCTGGCAGCTTCATTAAATAACATCCTCAAAACACCAGTCTCAACGTCAACCGTGAAGAGGCGACTCCGGGATGCTGGCCTTCTAGGCAGAGTAGCAAAGAAAAAGCCATATCTCAGACTGGCCAATGAAAAGAAAAGATTAAGATGGGCAAAAGAACACAGACACTGGACAGAGGAACTCTGCCTAGAAGGCCAGCATCCCGGAGTCGGCTCTTCACTGACTTACATGTGGTCGGCGGTTGTGGGACCGGTTCGACGTACTGCCAAATTCTCTAAAATGTTAGAGGCGGCTTATGGTAGATAAATAAATATTTAATTCTCTGGCAACATCTCTGGTGGACATTCTTGCAGTCAGCATGCCATTTGCATGCTCCCTCAACTTGAGACATTTGTGGCATTGTGTTGTGACAAAACTGCACAATTTAAGAGTGGCCATTTGATGTTCCCAGCACAAGGTGCACGTGTGTAATGATCATACTGTTTAATCAGCTTCTTGATATGCCACACCTGTCAGGTCGATGGATTGTTTTAGCAAAGGTGAAATGCTCACTAACAGGGATGTAAACAAATTTGTGCACACAATTTGAGAGAAATAATATTTTTGTGGGTATGGAATATTTCTGAGATCTTTTATCTCATGAAACATAGGACCAACACTTTATATGTTGCGTTTATATTTTTGTTCAGTATATATCAAACTCAACCATTTTTCTAATCGGTGATGAAGACATGGCTGTCTCATGGTAGGTGGAGTAGACAAAATGGGTCAACGTTGAGCCCCTCAATGTTTTGGCATTCAGGTCCAAAAAGTCACTTTCTGACCACTTGTACCATGGGCAAACATGTATGGAAGGTTTCGTTCAAATCACAAGGGGTCCGTTAATAAAGTGATTAAAATCCTATGGAACGACTCAATCACAACCCTGAGTTTAGCCCTTGAGTAAGGCCCCAAACTGCTTCAGGGTTACTGCTCTGCAGCTGACCCTATGCGCCTCTGATCCAGTGTGTGTGGTTGGGTAGTGTCAGTAAAAATAACAATGGAAATTATTTTCTCTGTGTTTTCAGGAGAGTCGAGCGCTTCGTACCGTTCCTCTCCTTGCTGCGTGTTTGCCCCCAGGAAAATGCAAGGTCTTGGTGGGAAGGAGATTCAATGAAGAGAGGTAAACATTTATCTTTATGTTGGTCCGATACTGAACATTACATGTACATCATTCTCTCTAAACATGTTGCCTCTCTCTCTACCTTACAGGAACCCAGAGCTGGCTGCAGTGTGTCGAGACAGCAGAACCCTGATACTGTACCCAGGACCAGATGCTCAGAACCTGGAGGAGCTAGTCCAGAAACAAGACTGGGACCAGGACAGGATGGGAGAGCAATTTGTGAGGGCAGTGGGACCCAATGTCATCATCATCGATGGCACCTGGAGCCAGGCAAAAGATATGTTCCTCAGAAACACCCTGCTCCACCAGCCCAAACAGGTGGAACAGCTATACTCCAACAGGGCACAATATAGTGCCTTGCAAAAGTATTCATCCCCCTTGGAGCTCTTTTCCTATTTTGTTGCATTACAACCTGTAATTGAAATTGATTTTTATTTGGATTTCATGTAATGGACATACACAAAATAGTCCAAATTGGTGAAGTGAAATGAAAAAAATGACTTGTTTAAAAAATGTAAAAACAGAAAAGTGGTGCGTGCATATGTATTCTTCCCCTTTGCTATGAATCCCCTAAATAAGATCTGGTGCAATCAATTACCTACAGCAGTCACAGAATTAGTTAAATGTACACCTGTGTGCAATCTAAGTGTCACATGATCTCAGTATATATACACCTGTTCTGAAAGGCTCCAGAGTCTGCAACACCACTAAGCAAGGGGCACCATGAAGACAAAGGAGCTCTCCAAACAGATCAGGGACAAAGTTGTGGAGAAGTACAGATCAGGGTTGGGTTATAAAAAAAAATATCCGAAACTTTGAACATCCCACGGAGCACCATTAAATGCATTATTAAAAAATGGAAAGCATATGGCACCACAACAAACCTGCCAAGAGAGGGCCGCATACCAAAACTCACGGACCAGGCAAGGAGGGCATTAATCAGGGGCAACAAAGAGACCAAAGATAACACTGAAGGAGCTGCAAAGCTCCACAGCGAAGATTGGAGTATCTGTCCATAGGACCACTTTAAGCCGTACACTCCACAGAGCTGGGCTTTACGGAAGTGGCCAGAAAAAAGCCATTGCTTAAAGAAAAAAATAATTAAACACGTTTGGTGTTCACCAAAAGGCATGTGGGAGACTCCCCAAATATATGGAAGAAGGTACTCTGGTCAGATGAGTCTAAAATTGAGATTTTTGGCCATCAAGGAAATGCTATGTCTGGCGCAAACCCAACACCTCTCATCACCCCGAGAACAAAATCCCCACAGTGAAGCATGGTGGTGGCAGCATCATGCTGTGGGGATGTTTTTCCATCGGCAGAGACTGGGAAACTGTTCAGAATGAAATGAATGATGACGCTAAATACAGGGAAATTCTTGAGGGAAACCTGTTTCAGTCTCCCAGAGATTTGAGACTGGGACGAAGGTTCACCTTCCAGCAGGACAATGACCCTAAGCATATTGCTAAAGCAACACTCGAGTGGTTTAAGGGGAAACCTTTAAATGTCTTGGAATGGCCTAGTCAAAGCCCAGACCTCAATCCAATTGAGAATCTGTGGTATGACTTAAAGATTGCTGTACACCAGGGGAACCCATCTAGCTTGAAGGAGCTGGAGCAGTTTTGCTTTGAAGAATGGCCAAAAATCCCAGTGACTAGATGTGCCAAGGTTATACAAACACCCCAAGATACTCGCAGCTATAATACAGGGGGTGAATACTTTCGCAAGCCACTGTACATTGAGTTTAATGGAACCAGCTTTCTTTACATCAGGTGTGTACTTGATTAAGTACAATAGAGCCAATGCAATAGTCCCAAAAGTGCAAACTTCAAGCCAAATCAAGGGCTTTCAAGTATACGGTCTGGTTATTTTTATTGTTGAAATGGAGTCTGCTGCGTTGTGTATTTCAGGTACAGCTGAGCAGGAGTGAGCAGACTAGCCTGTATGTGATCCGTTCTCAGCCATCTAACATCTGCCTGTCCACCCTGGAGTGTGCTGCTGTCACCCTGTCCATCCTAGAGAGGAACGAAGCAATACAGGAGGTGGGTAGCATATAGACCTATACTGTACGTGACATGACAATCATATATATATATATATATACAGACAATCATACTTGTTCTATAAATCTAATTTTATTGGTCAGATATGCATAGTTAGCAGATGTTATTGCGAGTGTAGCAAAATGCTTTTGCTTCTAGTTCCGACAGTGCAGCAATATCTAACATGTAATCTAACAATTCCACAACAACTACCTAATACACACATCTATGTTTTTCACAATTCCTGACATTTAATCCTAGTAAAAATTCCCTGTTTTAGGTCTGTTAGGATTACCACTTTATTTTTAGAATGTGAAATGTCAGAATAATAGTAGAAAGAATGATTTATTTCAGCTTTTATTTCTTTCATCACATTGGGTTAGAAGTTTACATATACTCAATTAGTATTTGGTAGCATTACCTTTAAATTGTTTAACTTGGGTCAAACGTTTCGGGTAGCCTTCCACAAGCTTCCCACAATAAGCTTGGTGAATTTTGGCCCATTTCTCCTGACAGAGCTGGTGTAACTGAGTCAGGTTGGTAGGCCTCCTTGCTCACACACGCTTTTTCAGTACTGCCCCCAAATTTTCTATGGGTTTGAGGTCAGGGCTTTGTGATGGCCACTCCAATACCTTGACGTTGTTGCCCTTAAGCCATTTTGCCACAACTTTGGAAGTATGCATGGGGTCATTGTCTATTTGGAAGACCTATTTGCAACCAAGCTTTAACTTCGTGACTGATGTCTTGAGATGTTGCTTCAATATATCCACGTAATTTTCCTTTCTCATGATGCCATCTATTTTGTGAAGTGCACCAGTCCCTCCTGCAGCAAAGCATCCCCACAACATGATGCTGCCACCCCCGTGCTCCACGGTTGGGATGGTGTTCTTGGCTTGCAAGCTTCCCCCTTTTTCCTCCAAACATAACGATGGTCATTATGGTCAAACAGTTCTATTTTTGTTTCATCAGACCAGAGGACATTTCTCCAGAAAGTATAATCTTTGTCCCCATGTGCAGTTGCAAGCCATAGTCTGGCTTTTTTTATGGTGGTTTTGGAGCAGTGGCTTCTTCCTTGCTGAGCTGCCTTTCAGCTTATGTCGATATAGGACTCGTTTTACTGTGGATATAGATACATTTGTACCAGTTTCCTCCAGCATCTTCACAACATCCTTTGCTGTTGTTCTGGGATTGATTTGCACTTTTTGCACCAAAGTACGTTCATCTCTAGGAGACAGAATGCGTCTCCTTCCTGAGCGGTATGACGGCTGCGTGGTCCCATGGTGTTTATACTTGCGTATTATTGTTTGTACAGATGAACGTGGTACTTTCAGGCGTTTGGAAATTGCTCCCAAGGATGAACCAGACTTGTGGAGGTCTACAATTTTTTTTTTCTGACGTCTTGGCTGATTTCTTTTGATTTTCCCATGATGTCAAGCAAAGAGGCACTGAGTTTGAAGGAAATCCATCCACAGGTACACCTCCAATTGACTCAAATGATGTCAATAAGTCTATTAGAAGCTTTCTAAAGCCATGACATCATTTTCTGGAATTTTCCAAGCTGTTTAAAGGCGCAGTCAACTTAGTGTATGTAAACTTCTGACCCAATGGATTTGTGATACAGTGAAATAATCTGTCTGTAAGCATTTGTTGAAAAAATTACTTGTGTCATGCACAAAGTAGATGTCCTAACTCACTTGCCTGAACTATTGTTTATTAACAAGAAGTTTGTGGTGTGGTTGAAAAACGAGTTTTAATGACTCCAACTTAAGTGTATGTAAACTTCCGACTTCAACTGTGCTTCTCGTGTCTGAGCCGTTGAATTGCGACTCCACTTTGTGTCTATACTGACATTTCGCTTGTTTAATTGCCTTGTGGAGGGAATAACTACACTGTTTGTATTCTGCCATATTCCCAGTCACCTTTCCATGGTTAAATGCGGTGGTTCGCACTTTCAGTTTTGCAGGAATGCAACCATCTATCAACGGTTTCTAGTTAGGGTAAGTTTTAAGTCACTGTAGGTACAACATATCCAATACACTTCCTTATAAACTCACTCACCGAATCAGCGTATACGTCAATATTATTCTCTGAGGCTACCCGGGAACATGTTCCAGTCCTCGTGATCAAAACAATCTTGAAGCATGGATTCTGATTGGTCAGACCAGCATTGAATAGTCCTTAGCATGGGTACATCCTGTTTGAGTTTCTGCCGATAGGAAGGGAGGAGAAAAATGGAGACGTGGTTGGATTTGCCAAAAGGAGGGCGGGGGAGGGCCATTTATGCATCACTGAAGTTAGAGTAGCAGTGATCCAGTGTTTTATCAGCGCGAGTGCTACAGTCAATATGCTGATAGAATTTAGGTAGGCTTGTTCTCAAATGTGCTTTGTTAAAATCCCCAGCTACAATTAATGCAGCCTCAAGATATATGGTTTCCAGTTTGCATAATAGACAACATCCATTTCTATCTGTACTTTCTATAACGTCTCACGACTTCTACCCACCTTACCTTACCCTCTTGAGCAGTGTTGGGGGTAATGTATTATAAAGCAACGTGTTACAGTAATAATATAATTTTTATAGTAACCAGTAATGTAATGGCGTTACTGCTCCAATTTGAGTAATAATATTATAGTTTCTGATCAAATAAATAGGTTGTTACTTTTGTCATCATTCCCTTTCTATTAGTTATTGATCCAAGTAAATATTTGTGATTATTATTTGCTCTCTAATGGTGCTATATATATATATGTGGGTTTAATTTGTGTGTGTGTGTATATATATATATATATATATATATATATATATATATATATATATATATATATATATACTGCTCAAAAGAATAAAGGGAACACTTAAACAACACAATGTAACTCCAAGTCAATCACACTTTTGTGAAATCAAACTGTCCACTTAGGAAGCAACACTGATTGACAATAAATTTCACATGCTGTTGTGCAAATGGAATAGACAACAGGTGGAAATTATAGGCAATTAGCAAGACACCCCCAATAAAGGAGTGGTTCTGCAGGTGGGGACCACAGATCACTTCTCAGTTCCTATGCTTCCTGGCTGATGTTTTGGTCACTTTTGAATGCTGGTGGTGCTTTCACTCTAGTGGTAGCATGAGACGGAGTCTACAACCCACACAAGTGGCTCAGGTAGTGCAGCTCATCCAGGATGGCACATCAATGCGAGCTGTGGTAAGAAGGTTTACTGTGTCTGTCAGCGTAGTGTCCAGAGCATGGAGGTGCTACCAGTAGACAGGCCAGTACATCAGGAGACGTGGAGGAGGCCGTAGGAGGGCAATAACCCAGCAGCAGGACCACTACCTCCGCCTTTGTGCAAGGAGGAGCAGGAGAAGCACTGCCAGAGCCCTGCAAAATGACCTCCAGCAGGCCACAAATGTGCATGTGTCTGCTCAAACGGTCAGAAACAGACACCATGAGGGTGGTATGAGGGCCCGGCGTCCACAGGTGGGGGTTGTGCTTACAGCCCAACACCGTGCAGGACGTTTGGCATTTGCCAGAGAACACCAAGATTGGTAAATTCGCCACTGGCGCCCTGTGCTCTTCACAGATGAAAGCAGGTTCACACTGAGCACGTGACAGACGTGACAGAGTCTGGAGACACCGTGGAGAACGTTCTGCTGCCTGCAACATCCTCCAGCATGACCGGTTTGGCGGTGGGTCAGTCATGGTGTGGGGTGGCATTTCTTTGGGGGGCCGCACAGCCCTCCATGTGCTCGCCAGAGGTAGCCTGACTGCCATTGGGTACCGAGATGAGATCCTCAGACCCCTTGTGAGACCATATGCTGGTGCGGTTGGCCCTGTGTTCCTCCTAATGCAAGACAATGCTAGACCTCATGTGGCTGGAGTGTGTCAGCAGTTCCTGCAAGAGGAAGGCATTGATGCTATGGACTGGCCCGCCCGTTCCCCAGACCTGAATCCAATTGAGCACATCTGGGACATCATGTCTCGCTCCATCCACCAACGCCACGTTGCACCACAGACTGTCCAGGAGTTGGCGGATGCTTTAGTCCAGGTCTGGGAGGAGATCCCTCAGGAGACCATCCGCCACCTCATCAGGAGCATGCCCAGGCGTTGTAGGGAGGTCATACAGGCACGTGGAGGCCACACACACTACTGAGCCTCATTTTGACTTGTTTTAAGGACACTACATCAAAGTTGGATCAGCCTGTAGTGTGGTTTTCCACTTTAATTTTGAGTGTGACTCCAAATCCAGACCTCCATGGGTTGATAAATTGGATTTCCATTGATTATTTTTGTGTGATTTTGTTGTCAGCACATTCAACTATGTAAAGAAAAAAGTATTTAATAAGATTATTTCTTTCATTCAGATCTAGGATGTGTTGTTTAAGTGTTCCCTTTATTTTTTGGAGCAGTATATATAAATACAAAAATTAAACCCATCCCAGATTCAAATGTGTTTTTGTCCTCAGTCTCACTAAGTTCCTGTTTATGCACGCACTATTACTAACTGCTTTAATGAGAGAGATGGAAAAATGACAGAAGCGTCTAAAACATTGACTTTCTCAACGTGGAAGTACTCCGCAAAGGCAACACAAAACTCGTATCGAAAGACCCCCCGAGACCTGACCGCTGCTGAAGATGTCTGTATCAAATCAAAATCAAATCAAATTTATTTATATAGCCCTTCGTATATCAGCTGAAATCTCAAAGTGCTGTACAGAAACCCAGCCTAAAACCCCAAACAGCAAGCAATGCATGTGAAAGAAGCACGGTGGCTAGGAAAAACTCCCTAGGAAAAACTCCCTAGAAAGGCCAAAAACCTAGGAAGAAACCTAGAGAGGAACCAGGCTATGAGGGGTGGCCAGTCCTCTTCTGGCTGTGCCGGGTGGGTATTATAACAGAACATGGTCAAGATGTTAAAATGTTCATAAATGACCAGCATGGTCAAATAATAATAATCAGAGTAGTTGTCGAGGGTGCAACAAGCACGTCCGGTGAACAGGTCAGGGTTCCGTAGCCGCAGGCAGAACAGTTGAAACTGGAGCAGCAGCATGGCCAGGTGGACTGGGGACAGCAAGGAGTCATCATGCCAGGTAGTCCCGAGGCATGGTCCTAGGGCTCAGGTCCTCCGAGAGAGAGAGAGAGAGAGAGAGAGAGAGAGAGAGAGAGAGAGAGAGAATTAGAGAGAGCATATTTAAATTCACACAGGACACCGGATAAGACAAGAGAATACTCCAGATGTAACAGACTGACCCTAGCCCCCCCGACACATAAACTACTGCAGCATAAATACTGGAGGCTGAGACAGGAGGGATCAGAAGACACTGTGGCCCCATCCGATGATACCCCCGGACAGGGCCAAACAGGCAGGATATAACCCCACCCACTTTGCCAAAGCACAGCCCCCACACCACTAGAGGGATGTCTACAACCACCAACTTACCGTCCGAAGACAAGGCCGAGTATAGCCCACAAAGATCTCCGCCATGGCACAACCCAAGGGGGGGGCGCCAACCCAGACAGGAAGACCACGTCAGTGACTCAACCCACTCAAGTGACGCACCCCTCCCATGGACGGCATGGAAGAACACCAGTAAGTCAGTGACTCAGCCCCTGTAATAGGGTTAGAGGCAGAGAATCCCAGTGGAAAGAGGGGAACCGGCAAGGCAGAGACAGCAAGGGCGGTTCGTTGCTCCAGCCTTTCCGTTCACCTTCACACTCCTGGGCCAGACTATACTTAATCATAGGACCTACTGAAGAGATGAGTCTTCAATAAAGACTTAAAGGTTGAGACTGAGTCTGCGTCTCTCACATGGGTAGGCAGACCATTCCATAAAAATGGAGCTCTATAGGAGAAAGCCCTACCTCCAGCCGTTTGCTTAGAAATTCTAGGGACAATTAGGAGGCCTGCGTCTTGTGACCGTAGCGTACGTGTAGGTATGTACGGCAGGACCAAATCGGAAAGATAGGTAGGAGCAAGCCCATGTAATGCTTTGTAGGTTAGCAGTAAAACCTTGAAATCAGCCCTTGCCTTAACAGGAAGCCAGGGTAGGGAGGCTAGGACTGGAGTAATATGATCAAATTTTTTGGTTCTAGTCAGGATTCTAGCAGCTGTATTTAGCACTAACTGAAGTTTGTTTAGTGCTTTATCCGGCTAGCCGGAAAGTAGAGCATTGCAGTAGTCCAGCCTAGAAGTAACAAAAGCATGGATTAATTTTTCTGCGTCATTTTTGGACAGAAAGTTCCTGATTTTTGCAATGTTACGTAGATGGAAAAAAGCTGTCCTTGAAACAGTCTTGATATGTTCTTCAAAAGAGAGATCAGGGTCCAGAGTAACGCCGAGGTCCTTCACAGTTTTATTTGAGACGACTGTACAACCATCCAGATTGATTGTCAGATTCAACAGAAGATCTCTTTGCTTCTTGGGACCTAGAACAAGCATCTCTGTTTTGTCCGAGTTTCTGTAGGACTACCTCATTCAAACAACCATGGCTTGATTTTAATCGTTCAGCAGGAAAGGGTGTAAAATTAGGGAGAGCTGAACAAGCTTTTCGCTGGGTATGTAGTAGATGAATTCTGCCCTTATCCATGGTAGAATCTGTCATTATTATTAAGGTACTTGTTTTGGTGTATAGGCCTACGTAACGTTGTTTACATTTAGTGAGGACGTGTAACATTTTGGGGTGTAACGTAAAAAAATAAGTAGTGTAACAAATTGCTTTTCCCAAAGAGTAATAAGTGAAGTAATTAGTTATTGTTGAAAATTGTAACGCGTAATGAATAATATATTACTTTTTGTGAGTAACGACCCAAACATTGCTCCTGAGCATAAGGCCGCTACAGACCCACACCATGATGGCGGATGGCCCTTTGCAGCAATCTGCCTGTACGTGACTGTACATTTCCTTTTCCTGTCCCTTCCAGGTTCTGTTGAAGCCTCTGCAGGCTCTGTGCTCTTTCCAGCTGCAGCATGGGGCCCTGGTCCACCACAGCAAGGAACACCTGATACGACACGGCATTTACGACAAACAGATGCCCACAAACAAACGCAAGATCAAGAGAATGGAGAATCTTATTACTAACCAGCACATCTGCCCTAGATGAGGGACTACTAGGTTGTTTATGAAATAAAAGAACACTCTGGCCTATCCTCATATAGTACACTACTTTTGACCTGAGTGCAATTTGGATTAATCAACATTTCTTCCACCTTACCCAGATGTGTACAGAGCACTGAAATTCAGACCCCTGGGTCAGTGTGGCTACCCCCTATATTTCCAATCCAATGTGTGGTTATTTGAAATTGTCTTATTTGTTTTTATACATGTGTTGAAATAAATAAGTAAAGTGTCTGCTGTCTAATTTGATTATGCAGGACTTGATGGCATGGTGCATAGTGGTGGGAAAAAGTACCCAGTTGTCATACTTGAGTAAAGTAAAGATACCTTAGTAGAAAACGACTAATGTGAAATACTGCTAGAGTAAAAGTCTGAAATGATTTAGTTTTACATGTAATTGCAAAAATATACTTAAGCATCAAAAGTTTAAATATTTTTTACATTCCTTATATTAAGCAAATCAGACCGCACGATTCTCTTGTGTTTATTTTATTCAGGGATAGTCAGGGGCACACTCCAACACTCAGACATTTACGTTTGTGTTTAGTGAGTCCGCCAGATCAGCGGTAGAAGAGATGACCAGGGATGTTCTCTTCATACATATGTGAATGATCCTGTCCTGCTAAGCATTCTACGTGTGACAAGTACTTTTGGGTGTCAGGGAAAATGTATGGGTTAAAAAGTACATTATTTTATTTAGGAATGTAGAGGGGTAAAAGTTGTCAAAAATATGAATAGTAAAGTACAGATACCCCCCAAAAACTACAAGTAACGTATTTATTTAACCTTTATTTAACTAGGCAAGTCACGTTACTCAAGTACTTTACACCACTGATGGTGCATAGAACTTCAGTGAGGACACCTGAACCGTCTTTGACCTAACACAGCATCATTCAAAATCATTGACAAGAGGAACGCATATTAATAAATGTAAAATTGCAGTAGAAGGGATGTTACACAATACTACAGTACAGGTTAAATACCTGAATTATCTTCAATCACTGTAACGCGCCGCTGGTGTAGTGGTATCATGCAAGATTCCCATTCTTGCGACCCGGGTTCGATTCCCGGGCGGCGCACGTGTTTTGTTACATTCTATCACAATTTTCTATACACATAAAAACAAATATCCAACATGCATAGCACAAATCATATGTTACTGTTAATCAATCGTTGCATTACAACTCTTATTTTGGTCATCGCGCCATCCTGCCAGTACATTTACCAAAGCCACAGTGCGCATGCGATGCTATACCTTAGCGATGCCGTATATCCGCTCTCTTTCTCCGCCATTTTATGTCGCTTTTCTATTGTTCATAATTGAAGTTAGCAGGGGCGGCGGAGCGATTTACTGCGCATTAAAACATTTTTGGATATTGCTCAGTGGACATCAGCAAAATAGGGTGAAGGAGCAAGAATCCAAGGTCATCATAGAATACGACACACGTGGATTTTTCTCTCTGGGTTCGATCTCAACCTCGGTCGGAAAATATGATGGACGACGAAACACCCAAGACCCTGTATGTATGAATAGCAGCTCGCTATTAGCTAGCCGAATGACCATTTATTTCAAGTATCATGTAGCAGTGCATCGGTCTTATGTGTCAATTGCATTTTCATATGATGTGGTTCATAATAATCATGCCAGTCATTTCTCTACCCACCCTGTTTATTAGCTAGCTAGTTGTGAGCCAGCCAACTGGGTTTATGATGGGAATGCACTGGCTAATAGGCTAGTTAACTAACATGTCAGACGTGTCCATTTTTAAGACAAAGGCACTGTAGCCACCTATGCTGTAGAAGAGAGAACATTGTTGCGACTTGCAAAATTGCCTCTAAAGCCACCTTTTTAGATCTCAACATTTAGAGATATTGTGATGTTCTTATTCGCCTATGGGAGTTAAATGTGAATTTTGTATATTTTGGTAATATCATATTTGAGGAAGACTAACGTTCGCATGATTAGCAGGATAACTAGCTATCTTGCTTACTAACTCTTGTCGACAGCATGCCGGGCCTCTAAATTAGCTTCAGTATCATGCTGAACAATGCTGTTGTCGTCAGCCCGATAACGTTACATTTCTACACCGGTGTCCATACAGTATTGAAGAAAACACAACCTAACTTCTAACCTTGGCTAGCTAGCTATACCTACACTGCTCGGCATACATCAATGACCAATAATAGTCGGACATCATGTTGCTGTTGGCTAGCTACCTACCATAACTCTACAAATCTGAGATTCAGATTGGGTATGTCAGCTAGCTAACATGAATGTTTTGGTTGCAACTACGACACTGGCCATGCATGATAATGCATATATAGAAATTGTTGAATACAATGTGAAAGCGCGGCCTAGTCCTCTCGGATGCCCAGATTCTGGGGCCTAGGCGCCTAATTTAGGAAATTCTAACTGAATGTTACTTACTCTATACATTTGTGTTAGTTTTTCCCGCAGTAGACACTAACATAATCTGTCTTGAAAATGTTCATATATTATGTTCAGTAGCTGTAAAAGCCAGGTGTCTACTTTCCAAACAAAGCCGGCTAACGTTACTTGACTGGTTTTGTATGGCACTGCCCTATGTTATGGTTTCAGTTTCACCTCAGTTGTTTTCATGTGGCCACTGTTGCTATATGGTGCCTTGCATGGGCTGGTATCCATTTTAAGATTTGAAATCCCAATATCTTCCTAATTGTTAGCTGTGAGGTAGAATACACAGAGTTAAAGGGATAGTTCACCCCAAAATAAGAAACAATTCCAGACAGTTTCATACCGGTGTACTTTGTCGATGGTGGTGAACTATCCATTTTAAATCTTGATCTTCACAACCACACTTCCTTGCCTATCAGCTAAGTGGAACATTCGGTTGTCTTGTATTTGCTGAGTTGAACCCAGGGTGTCCATGCTGATGTGTTGTCATTGTGCTGCAGGTATGTGGGGAACCTGTCCCGGGATGTGACTGAAGCCCTCATCATGCAGCTGTTTGGACAGATCGGCCCCTGCAAGAGCTGTAAAATGATAGTAGACGTGAGTCCTTCCTATTGGCTAGGAATGAACCTTCTCAAATCAGATTCAACTCAGAATTACTTACCACTGCACCATGTTCAGTCAGAACAAATGGGAGAGAATGTTTTGAAATGGAAAAACAAAAAGAGCATTATGATTAGACTTGGAGCTGGTCGTTATGGACAAAAATCCATATTGCGATAAATTGCCAGAATTCTGGTGATGACAATGAATAGGATAAGTTTATAATATTAATGTGCACTGCAGTTTTGGTAAATGATCATTTAAACTACTACTACTAGTATGATGGTTCTAGGCACCAACTGTCCCATTAACAATCACCCATATTAGATCATTTATTTCATTTCAAACTTCACATTTCTCTATTATAGGTTACTTATCTTAATGAACAATATCAGCAAAATGCCTGCGATAAGTGATTGTTATGGTCGGTCATTTTTGGTTTAACGTCCCATCTGTATTTGGACTCGTTGAGAGGGGTACCACTGCTTCAAAAAACATTTTCTCTAGTTTTGTGCCTACTGAACACAGGCCATGACTAGGGGCCTATTCAGTGGTCTGCAACACATTGCAGATGGGAATTTAATGTATAAAGCCTATAGAAAAACAAATATGACCACACAATTCCCTGTTCTACATGACAGAGGGATGTCTGTCCTACACACTATTGCTTTATCTGGCACCCACTGAAATTGACCCAGGACTGACTAGCCAAATAGGACAGAATAGCTTTGACCAGTACTAGTCAGCTGCCAGTTTAAGAACACATTGTACTGTTGTGAGTCTTTCTTCTGGGTTTGATTTACGTTGAGTCTGCCAAGCTAAATAGAGGGAAGATTGTTTGGCCAATCTAAATGATGATGGATTTTATTTTATAGGCTAACTGGAGTATAAAATGCTTTACATTTTAATTGTTTTAATTTAACTAGGCAAGTCAGTTAAGAACAAATTCTTAATTAAGGAGGGAGACTCAACTAGGTCTACATTTTACAATGGTAGGATGAAACGGTGGGCAGGTCTGGTGTCAAAGGTAAAGTCCCTGTTCTTGTCCACTGTTCCCCTCCAGACGGCAGGTAATGACCCATACTGCTTTGTGGAGTTCTACGAACACAGGCACGCTGCCTCGTCACTCGCAGCCATGAATGGTCGTAAAATAATGGGTAAGGTAAGCTATCGTATCTACAGGGTGAGTCTGGTTGGGTCGGCATGGGGTGGGGAAGGAGGAGAGGGTTGGCCTACTTGATGTAGGTCTGGAAAGGTCAGATGGGTGCAAGTGATATGGTGGCCCTATGAGGAATGGTTAGGGGCTTGATTTGGGACTTAGTCTCATTGACTGGGTATTACACTGAGTCATGTTATCAGTTCAACCTCAACAGTTGACATTAAACATCAGGGAGTATGACATGCATGGAACGTTTCCTCATTCAGCAATAATACTGCAACACCAGAAAAAAGTTTATTTTTTTTGTATGTATAAGTAGGCTACATTTGAATGGTCTTGCAGCATTCCTTACAACGGTAGGCTACTTTGTTCTTCG
Organism: Salmo trutta; assembly: GCF_901001165.1. NCBI lineage: Eukaryota > Metazoa > Chordata > Actinopteri > Salmoniformes > Salmonidae > Salmo > Salmo trutta. The sequence goes on from NC_042979.1 coordinate 29,042,977, forward strand.
CCCCAAAATCTGTCTCCATTCCTCACATGTCTAACGATAGCCCAGATAAGACTACATATTCCACACAAATGTTGTGTAGATGCCATTTTATATAAATTAGGATCAATCTGCAGGCCTCAATCTCTAATTAATGGGGCAGTTTGACATTGGCATCATCTAATTCAGTTATATTACAATCTTTCCCATTAATTTGGGTTTGAGGCCAGCAGATCTCGCAATGTAAATGAAACGTCTGGTTCATTTGACCTGGGGGAGATACTGAATGAAGGAGCGTGGACGACGGATTGCTCTTGAATTCAAACACTATGAAACTCCCGTTGATAAGATGTTATGGATTTATTTATTTTTTGCTAGCTACTGATTTGGGACCCTGGCCACCTGACTCTGGCCATCCCAGATTGGTTGTAGCTAATAGGCTTACTACTCTACATACTATTTAATCCTACTGGTAGAAACAGCTTCTGGACGTCACCCATGTACAGTTTCATGCTTAGAAGAGAACTTGGCAGAGGCAATTAATATTGGCAGCGTGTCCAATGACTTTAAACCTGGTTGAGTTGTGTAATCTTTCTAAGTAGTGTCCCCCATTGACCGGTTTCAAATAACACTCCTATACTTCTACTCTTATTTTTCTGTACAATGTGTTCTTTTGCAAAAACCCTTTGCATAAAGAATCCAAATAATAATACTATTTATATATTTAAAGACACATTCAGTTGAAAATATTTTATCCTCAACAGGTATTGAAGGACCATTTGAGGAGTAATACAAGTTCGTAAAATTCACTTGTTTGTAAGTCCCTTGTTATTTGGACCTTTTTTTAACTTCCTAGACGTTTTGTTCCAAATTTGATTGATTAGACGGTGAGACTGAATTGTGACGTAGTCTGAGTGTGACCAGGCTTTCCCTCTATCACTGGTGTGACTACAACAAGCCCTCTAATAGGCTGACAGACGCGTGCTGTACAAGTAAGGCTTGCTTTTCACCCCTCTTTCCATCCCCCTCTATCTTTTTCTCTTTCCATCTCTCTTTCTCTTCTTTAGGAGGTCAAGGTGAACTGGGCCACAACCCCTAGCAGCCAGAAGAAAGACACAAGCAGTGAGTACTATCTCTATTAATACTTTGACATGCACTGTGCCTAACTGTGTTAAAGGACTAGTGCCTATATAAAGCATGGAAACTTAATTATTCAAATGTGGCTAGACTTTGTGTTTGGGGCATTTAGAGCACACTTGTGTCATCCAAGATTATTCCAAGAATCGTTAGCATTACTGCCTAAAATGAGTTGACTTTTTGTAATCTTCAAAAACGTTTTATACATATGATTCTGTTTGCGTTCAGATCACTTCCATGTTTTCGTTGGAGACCTCAGTCCTGAAATCACCACGGATGACATCAAAGCTGCTTTCGCCCCCTTTGGGAGGATATCGTGAGTGTTCTCTTTCTCCCTACCCCAGTTATCTCGGTTATGCTTATTCAAAAACACTACAAAGATATGTTCCTTCAATCGTGAATGTATTGATTGAACACGAGAACAAGCTGTATTCGCAGCATTCATCTGTAAAATATGTTCTCTACAGGTCATTTTGGAGTATGTCTCTCAACAAGCAGCTAATGAAATACTAATCACAGCACTTCTTAGTATCATACTTATCATCCAGTGCTTTACAGCAGCGTGGGGCCAAAACCTCCCTGGACAGCAACCCAGTTAGTCGGTGGCAAGGAAAAGCTTCCTAGAAAGACAGATGGATCAGTGGCCAGAGGCCATAACTTCCTATTGTCTTGCTAACAGTAGTCTCTGTCCACAGTGATGCTCGGGTGGTGAAAGACATGGCTACTGGCAAATCTAAAGGCTATGGCTTTGTGTCCTTCTTCAACAAATGGGTGAGTGCCCGCCCCCTCCCAACCTCAGCTTACTGTGCTGCATCTTGGGTTTGTGGCTTGCAAGAAATCATTAGCATCGGAGCAGTGTGAGACTCCATTCCTTTTGTGTCCCCCCTCAGACGTCACCCAGCAATGTTTAGCCAAGCAAATACCACCCTGTAATTCAGTAGCTACTTTGAGCTATGGAGTTTACATGGGTGAAGACAAGATTTAGATTCTATGTTACACCATTATTACTACCACTATGCATAATAAATGGTATGCCTTTGTGTGTAGGATGCAGAGAATGCCATCCAACAGATGGGAGGTCAGTGGTTGGGAGGACGGCAGATCAGGACTAACTGGGCCACCAGGAAGCCCCCTGCGCCCAAAGCCACCTATGAGAGTGAGTTAGACACACTACTCTAAAGAATGACTCGTGTGCGCACAGCTGTTGGCATCTGATTTGGGAAAAAAAATCTATGAAAAAAATTGGCATCTATTTTTTCTATTAATGTTTTAAATCAACCTTCTCCCCTGTGGCGCAGCAAACACCAAACACCTGTCGTTTGAAGAGGTTGTGAACCAGTCCAGTCCCAGCAACTGTACTGTCTACTGTGGAGGTGTCACAACAGGCCTCACAGGTCAGAACCTCAAGACAATCTGTACTATGGAAGTCACGACATAACTTGCAGGTTATTTAGATGGAATATGTGATGTCATTGGTGACCCCATCCTTACTGATGTACCTTGTTGTTTCCAGAGCAACTGATGAGGCAGACCTTCACCCCCTTCGGTCAGATCATGGAGATCAGAGTTTTCCCAGACAAAGGCTACTCATTTGTGAGGTAAGTCCATGCACATCGTCTACAGAATACACTGTTACAGAAGCCCTAATTCCCACAGAGTAACCCAGAATCACAGCAAACCCGGGTCATCTCCAGTTGAAAACGTGGAACTTTTGACTGCTGACCAGGTGTCTGCATCTCTAGTTCGATGGGAAGAGCCCTGATGGTGACCTTGAAGTTGTTTCGGAGATTTCTCTCACCTGTGTCTCTCCCTGGTATAGGTTCAACTCCCACGAGGGAGCGGCCCACGCCATAGTGTCAGTGAACGGGACGTCCATAGATGGTCACGTGGTGAAGTGTTACTGGGGGAAAGAAACCACAGACATGGTCAGCCCCATGCAGCAGGTACAGATGCCTCAGGTAAGACCGCAGGTAACAGCACTTCCTTTCTCATACAACATCCTTTATACTTTCTTAGATATAATATACATGTGTAGTAACATATCTACATGCTCAGCTTTAGGGGCTTGATGTAGCAGTTGCCCATAAGCACAGAGCAAAGTGGGCTATCTAAGGAAACAGAAAAACATAGTAGACCCATTTTGATCAAGTAGTTCATCAATTACATGGTTTGAACCCTAAGTGTTGTCTCTACAGCAGAACAAAATAGGGTTTGCAGCGCAGCCCTACGGCCAGTATGCCCAGTGGTACGGTAACGCCCAGCAGATTGGCCAATACGTCCCAAACGGGTGGCAGGTGCCCACCTACGGAGTCTATGGACAGGCCTGGAACCAGCAGGGATTCAAGTGAGTACTCATGGACTCCTAGAGGGAAGGGAGCAAGGTGTTTGAAGGAAATGCAGCCCAGATGTCAGGAGACTTGTATAACATTTCAGCCCAGATGTTGGGAGGAGACTTGTTTAACATTAGTGGCCCTTGAAGATCAATCTTAACTTCTTGTTCATGTCGTTGCTCTCTCTCTTCGTCCCTCATTCCCTTTACCGTCCTGCTCTTTAACCATCACCGGTTTTGGGTTTACACCTTTCTCTCCCCGTCCTTCACCTATCCTCTAACCTCCATGTTGTCTCTGTGTAGCCATTTACAGGCGGGTGCAGGGTGGACGGGCGTGGGAGCCGTCAGTAACGGCGGTGTGGTGGAGCCTGGACAGGGAGTCAATGGGACTGTGCTGGCCAACCAGTCCGGCATGGGCACCGCTGGCTACCACACCCACTGATCAGCGTTGGCCTGGCGGCCGAGTCGGCCTCCTACCCTCCACAACAGGGATCCTATACAGGGGGTGGGGGGGCCAACATGTGCCCTGTCTTTTACAACATGATTAAGAACTCTATGACGGGGAGGGGGGGGGGGGGTTCCCCTGTCCGTCCCCCCCACCCAACCTGGTTTTTACATGTAAGTTTTAAGGTGGAGAAGAGGAAACGCTTGTGTGTCATTGGCGATAGAGTTGCCCAGTTGCCCAGTCCTGGTATATAAGATACACACGTGTGTGTGTGTGTATACAGTACCAGTAAAAAGTTTGGACACACCTACTTATTCCAGGGTTTTTCTTTATTTGTACTATTTTCTACATTGTAGAATAATAGTAAAGACATCAACTATGAAATAACACGTGGAATCATGTAGTAACCAAAAAAGTGTTAAACAAATCAAAATATATTTGAGATTCTTCAAATTAGACACCATTTGCCTTGACAGCTTTGCACATTCTTGGCATTCTCTCAACCAGCTTCATGAGGAATGCTTTTCCAACAGTCTTGAAGGAGTTCCCACATGCTGAGCACTTGGCTGCTTTTCCTTCACTCTGCAGTTCAACTAATCCCAAACCATCTCAATTGGGTTGAGGTCGGGTGTTTGTAGAAGCCAGATCATCTGATGCAGCACTCATCACTCTCCTTCCTGGTCAAATAGCCTTTACACAGCCTGGAGGTGTGTTTTGGTTCATTGTCCTGTTGAAAACAACTTATAGTCCCACTAAGCGCGAACCACAAGGGATGGCGTATCGCTGCAGAATGCTGTGGTAGCCATGCTGGTTAAGTGTGCCTTGAATTCTAAATAAATCGGTGTCACCGGCAAAGCACATCACACCTCATCCGCCATACTTTACGGTGGGAACCACACATGCAGAGATCATCCGTTAACCTACTATGTGTCTCACAAAGACACGGCTGTTGGAACCAAAAATCTCAAATTTGGATTTATCAGACCAAAGGAAAGATTTCCACCGGTCTAATGGCCATTGCTCGTGTTTCTTGGCCCAAGCAAGTCTCTTATTATTGTTGTCCTTTAGTAGTGGTTTCTTTGCAGCAATTTGACCATGAAGGCCTGATTCACGTAGTCTCCTCTGAACAGTTGATGTTGAGATGTGTCTGTTTCTTGAACTCTGTAGCATTTATTTGGGCTGTAATCTGAGTCTGGTAACTGTAATGAACTTATCCTCTGCAGCAGAGGTAACTCTGGGTCTTCCTTTCCTGTGACGGCCCTCATGAGTCAGTTTCATCATAGCGCTTGATGGTTTTTGTGCCTGCACTTGAAACTTTCAAACTTCTTGAAATTTTCCGCATTAACTGTCCATGTCTTAAAGTAATGATGGACTGTCATTTCTCTTTGCTTATTTGAGTTGTTCTTGCCATAATATGGACTTTGTCTTTTACAAAATAGGGTTATCTTCTGTATACCACCCCTACCTAGTCACAACACAACTGATTGGCTCAAAGGCATTCAGAAGGAAAGAAATTCCACAAATTAACTTTTAACAAGGCACACCTCTTAATAGAAATGCATTCCAGGTTACTACCTCATGAAGCTGCTTGAGTGCCAAGAGTGTGCAAAGTTGTCATCAAAGCAAAGGGTGGCTAATTTGAAGAGTGTAAAATATATGTTGATTTCTTTAACACTTTTTTTTTTTTTGCATACTACATGATTCATATGTGTAATTTCATAGTTTTGATGTTTTTACTATTCTGCAATGCAGAAAATAGTAAAAAAAAAAAAACTGGAATGAGTAGGTGTCTGAACTTTTGACTGGTACTGTATACATGCGTACACACCCCCTACAACTGACACATGATTCAAAAAGGACTATGCCATTTTTAATTAAAGTACCATTAAATGATAAAACTTATTTTGGATTTGCTTTTTTTCGTTGGTTTGTTTAGAACGATTTCCACTGCTGATATCGTTAAGAAACGAGCTTTGCCTTTTGAGTTTTTTGTTTTGGGACTGTCATTTTAAAGAAATGTTTAAAGCAATGACTCCATGGAATCATGTGAAATGTAAGAACCTTTTTTTGTTTTTTATGTTTATAAAAAACGAATCAAATGGATGTCAGCTGTTGTATTTTTTTTTTAAATTTCAATATCTCAACTAAGAAACAATTGCAGGGATTACTGCCACTGTTCTTCTTTCTTTTAAAGGCAGACAAATATTGCACAATACTATTACTTAGTTACCTTTTCACAAAATTTGATGTTACACAAATTCTAGGTATTTTGAATTGTTTTGCATTCCACTTTTTTCCTTTTGAAACTTTTGTTTTAGGAGGGCGTACGTACGTATACTGTTTTGTATGTAAATAACCAAACAAAGTCTGTTCAACTGTTCTGACGCTGTATAAAGAGGAAAAAACCTCATGTTAATTATGGAAGCTTGCTTGGTTTTTGACGGCTGGGGATTTAAACTAGACTGAGGCATATTAGCATCACTGCTAAATGCTGGTCCATTACAATGTAGGGACAGTGCAACATTTGATTCTTCCAGGGGCCTAAGGAGAGCGACCGGCAGTGCAAAAATGATCTATACTGAAAGTAATGTAGAATTAAAGTTATTCTGTGTATAAAACCTAAATATTGAACTTTTTGGTGTTTTTTTTATGACAAAGTAGTAAATAGTTATCAAACGTAAAAATAAAACTTGAATGGATCATAATTTTGCACTGTGCCCCCCCCCCATGGAGTTGTTTAAATAATACAGTTGGATGAGACCCATTGTGTTGCCTTATTTTGAGTTAATTTAATTTTAACCAACCAATTTATCATAGAGTAGGCAGTGCCTAAAGATAGACCTTATGTTTTGGGGGTGGGGTTATGTTGCTGATGCTATAACGTGTTCTTGCTTTGTCCCATTAAAATGCTGATGCTTATAAACATTGCTAGTGGAAACGGATCATATTTCTATCTCCATCACACTTCTTGTTACTGTGTTTTTACAGGCTTGAGTTGAGTATTGGGAGAGGTGGTCCAGTCTTGCAACTAAATGCTTTTTTGTTTACAATGAGCTTTCCTACTTGTAGTATTCCGATCCATTGATTTTTGTCATCAGATAACACCTTTTGTAAGTAACAGAAACTGGAATTACAAGAGCAGGAAGACCTACATGCATTACATACACTTTTGACCCAAGCTGTGTTTGAATTTCTGATCTACAGGTATGAACAAGATAGAAACTACATGTCACTTGATTCTCTTCTCTGAAAAGGGCTTTCATCTCGGCCCTGTGACCAACACCAATAATGTGTGTGTGTGTATATAGGCTGCCTTCACTTGCTAGTTGGAAATATCTGATTTCCAAACTGGTTGAACACGCCAACCATATAGCATGTCGAAAATGTCCAAGTTATCTAGATCTGACTAGCATGTGAACGTGGCAACAAACATTTTATTGCTGATGCTATGTAGTGACCATTTGAGTGTCTTTGAAGCCACTGGTCAGCCATATTTGCACTCCCCAGTAGGAGCAGTCCTCCATAGGAATGCATTTTTTAATTGTACCTTTATTTAACTAGGCAAGTCAGTTAAGAACAAATTCGTATTTACAATGACGGCCTTCGAACAGTGGGTTAACAGCCTTGTTCAGGGGCAGAACGACAACAAAAAAACAAAAAATTGTTTGTTGTGGGGACGGTAACATTGACCTAAAACAAATATATTTTAAAGACTTTTATATTTTTTATTTTCATGTATAGCTCACAATTTAAAAGTATTTGCATGAAGGTGTCTGTAATAGAATAAACGTGGCAAAAAAATGTAGTCATTAAATGTGTTTCTATAGAGCTCGCCAGTTTGTAGTCCTAAAACCCGGAAATGAGTTACCTCTGGTTCATTCAGCAATTCCCATGGTGGAAATGAATGGGGAAAGAATAGGGTTTTTGGGATAAATGCCGAAAACAAGGTCTGAGGTTATCACAAGTTTAAGAGATGATATACGTTTTGTTCTCTGAGATGTCAGTTTGTTAACCTGAACTTTTTGAGATATGAAGCCTTTATGTGCTTTTTAAAATTACATAAATGCTTCAAAATTAACAAAGTGACATCCGATGAAGATTATCCTAGAACAAAATGTATAAGATCTTATAAAGCCATATTCGGACAGAATACGTTTTACTGGGGAGCTCAGATATTGTAATTATGTCCACGAGCACTAATCACCACATCCCTAATTTAGTTTTGTCCGACTGTTTTTCGGCAAACTCCGAGGTCTTCTGATAATACTTATCCTGGGCGAATCGTCATTCCTGTGTTTTTAGGGATATTACAGAGTTTGGTGCTGCACCCAGTTTGGGTATGAACATGAGGAACAAATTTATGCTTAAAATAAAGCACTAGCTTACAGATGAATTATCTGTTTTGTCACATATAAACCTTTCTAGTGCCATACTTCTCTTTTAAAATATGAAGTGGACGATATTGTGCCAATAAATTGATACATTGCCAAATACGTCAGGTAATTACATGTCTGCATAGGGTACCGTTTATGGTTATTATTGATATGCAATATTATTTTGACTTTCCCAGAACTGAAGGCCATTAGGCCAATAGTAGGTTATGCCTAGACATTTAAGATATCTTCACGCCTAGAAGAGCCTCTGAGTTTCCGTCATAATGGTCAATTGACAATGAGAAAACCCCCAATAATTACAGGGGCCGTTTGGTAAAACTAATCCCCTCCAAATCGTCCACTGGAAAAACGGACATGCTGGGGTTATTATTACATAACCGACGTTCAATAGTAATACTAGCCCCATCAGAGTATGGTTTAAACCTGTGTTTACCACGTCATTTATTTTCAGCATTTATCCAAAAACACCATTCATTTCCGCATAGGCTTTGTCCAATGAACCTTTGCGGAGGTAGAACAATGAGCTAGTTATAGATCTTTGCTATCCGTGGAGTTAGTGCTTACAAAAATACGCCATAAGCCATTACTATTTTACAACCGTGGGGGAGTACCAAGATGGACGTGCGGTGGATTAAACATCTACTTTATGTATAAGTCATTGTCCAACACCCTACCCAATCAGGATGCTCGTTACAGGCGCAATGCGGAGACACGGATGTAAGGAGGAATGGCGACGGTCGAGGGGAAGAGGAGGTTTGTGTATGAAAACTGGAACGACCATACAGCACCAGGATTATAGGTAGTGAAAAAAACAGGTATGCACCCAGCTGTAACCGGTCATGGTCCAAACACAGGCGCGGAGCAGTAGATTGCGATGCGTCTGGTATAATTATGGACCCATTTTACGCACCGTTATTGTTCGCTTCAGGAACAATGTCATCCTACATAAATTGGCTTTTCTATTCCTTTCTTATCACAGTTACATGTGTTGAAAAGTAACAGTTTTTTATGATAAATGATTTGTCACATTTTGTAAAGAAACAACACGTATTTCTGATTACATAAGGAAACTCGATAAAGGCCTACAAAGGCTTGACTGGAACAAAAGATTGCATTATGGCCTAAGTTATTTTTTGATCACATTGATTAGAGTAATATCTACTTGCTGAAATTAAATCAGGCTGTATCTGTTCTCTTTTCAGACCTACTCTGTCTTCCAGACTTCAGGCCAACTGCCAGTGGAGACCGGCTGCCCAAATGGAGTCTGGCGTGGCAGTGACCTCACCTCCTGCGTCGGTGGTTGCCCCTACACCCCCCAACCTTTGCTCAAAGCAGAGAGAGAGTAGCAAGAAGACTGCTATCAGCACCACCCCCTCCTTTCTGTCCAATCTGGGCAAGCCCACCCTACGAGGGATCAGGAAGTGCCCCCAGTGTGGCGTTTTCAATGGCACCCGTGGGCTCAGCTGCAAGAACAAGGCTTGTGGAATTGTCTTCAGAGATGGGGGGGCTGTGGGGGGAGGCAGAGGGGCCAAGAGAGGGGCGATGGAGGTGGTGCGGGTGGTGATTGACGGAGGAGGGGAAGATGAAGAGGGGGATGAAGGAAGAGGTGGTGAATCCTCAGGTGGAGGTGCGCAGGTGTTCTCTGTCTGTCAGCGAGTGAGAGGGGTGGGAGCGGCTGCAACACAGCGGGGGTTCATAGAGCTTGTCCCCACGGATACGGCCATTGCCACGAGTGAAGGGGCGACTCTACTGACACGGGTCAACATGGGCCGCTGCTTCCTGCCCACCTGCCGCCATGCCAACGGTCAAAGGTCAGGCCAGAGCCAATCACAGCAGGCAGCTGTTCTAACTAACCCCCCCTCCAAGCAGGGCTTGTCTAACTCCGTCACTCCCTGTGTCCACGTGAAGCAGGCTATGGAGTGCCAGGTGCAGGCCACCCCTCTCCCCCTGAAGAGCTCTATCCTGGAGGGGCTTCAGGCCTCAGCCGAGGCCAGGGAAGAGCTCTGGAGGTTGGCTACTGAGTCCCCGGGACCCCTGGTTCAGCGGGTGAACAAAGATACTCTGGTGGTGAAATGTCACAGTGGACCAAGTCATCCTCTTGGGCTTCTGCACCTAACTGTAGGCGCGGGGGGGTCTGCTGCTGGGGGGAAGGGGAAGGTCAGAGAGGGGGCTGTGTTTCAGTGTTCCTGTCAGGGGGGTGTCAGAGGAGGTACGGCAGGGGGAAGAGTGACTGTGGAGACCTCCCAGGATGGGGAGGTGAGAGGGTCCTCAAGTGGTGTCTTACCTGACTCCAACTCTCGGCCTGGTGCTGATGCTGGCCCTACAGCTCCATACCTCTGCCTCCACTTCTATGCCTGTGTTTGCGCCTTTACCAGCGACGAGAAACTGGCCTCAGAGTTCACAGGTTTCATCAACTACAGCTCCAATGGTAGGTCCCTAGGAGAGGGATTGGTGTGTGTGATCTTTGTGTAATATGTCATGGTGTATGTATATGTGCACTGCAGTACCTGTAGGAGACTCTGTTGTCATCTGTACTGCAGGTGTACAACAGAATGCTGACTGCACAGTCCTCTGTGGCTCCAGCCCACCTCAGCTGCCTGAACCAATCACCGCTCACAAAACCAAGAGACTCCGTCTGGAAGAGCACCTCATTGGTGAGCTGCCCTGTCAATCACACTGTTCATCCAATAGAAGTGCGAGTGCCTCATCATGAAAATAGGACCTTCTTTATGTTCTTTGAAATCTGCCTGAGCACAATTTTTTTTCTCTCAATCTGTCCTTCTCTGTGACCATCTATCCTCTTTTTCCTCTCACTCCTTTCTTCTTCATTTCCCCTGTAAGTCCCTCCTCTCTTCTCTCTCCTCCCTCCGTTCAGCTGTATGTCCTGTAGGGTGGGTGGGGGTAGGATGGGTAGAGGAGACCTTTTCAGAGGAAACCTCCTGGTCATTGTGCTCCTGTTTCTATTGGGCTGAAGAACGCAGGTGCAGCCTGCCTGCTTTCTGTCTGTCGCTCTGTGTCTTACCCAGTGCCTCTGTCCTGTCCATCTGTCCTCCCTTTCTGTCTCTTACGGCCTTTCTCACTGCCTTTCTCACTGCCTTTCTGCCTCTTAACGGTATCCAATAAACCACAAATTCTTGAGCATTAAAAGGTAATATTATATTATTCTGTCTCTTTTAATTAATTATGACGTGTGTGTGTGTGTCAGGGAGCAGCCAGCCTGTGGATGAGAGCCTGGTGACCCTGGGCTTCCAGCAGTGGCTAGCCAGCGTTACAGAGAGGATCCACCAGACCATGCACTACCAGTTTGATGGTAAAGCGCACACACACACACACACACACACACAGCCCTCCGTCCCTGTGTGTTTGTCTTATTGATGATGATGATAAAGATGTTGTTGTCTCCAGGTAAGCCGGAGCCTCTGGTGTTCCACGTCCCCCATGTGTTCTTCAACGCCCTGCAGTATCGTCTGTCCCTGGGCTCCAAGAAGAGACGGCTGCCCAATGCTACCTCAGGTAACCCTTAACCACAACCCAACGCCATCCCTAATTCAACTATAATGAGCTCCAAAAGTACTGGGACAGTGACCCTTGTTTGTTGTTGTTTTGGTTCTGTATTCCAGCACTTTGGATTTTAAATGACACAATGACTATGAGGTTAAAGTCCAGACTGTCAGCTTTAATTTGAGGGTACCAATACTTTTGGTCCGCTGAAATGGGGGCACTATGTACCAAAAGTGCCATAATTTCTAAACTGTTTCCCACCATATGGATGAAAATACCTTCAAATTAAAGCTGACTTAACCTCATAGTCATTGTATCTTTTAAAATGCTGGAGTACAAAACCAAAACAACATCAAAAAATTGTCACTGTCCCAATACTTTTGGAGCTCACTGTATAACGCTACAAATGAGCCTACTCTAACCCTAACAGCCTCGGACACCCAGGCTTTGTTTACATTGTTCCGAACTCCTGGGGAACTTGTCTGCAGAAAGATGCCAAAAATACGGTGGAGTCTAGATGAATGCTAGTGACACATTGCCACCTATCAAATCAATCAAACATTTTGATTGGGTGGAGCTCCAAACAGAGGCTATGTTTCTAAAACATGTTCTGGCTTGCAACAAGCTAACTAGCATACGATACAAAAAAGAAGGCAGCATAGGCTACTAAAATGTTGTCTAACCGGTAGGAAAAGAGGCACAAACAAAACTAGGAAAAAACAACTCATTTTAATTTCTACTCTGAGACAATCAAATGTGAGCGTTAACAGCCAGCACTCCCATTCAAATGCAAAATCCAATACTGAAGTTCTCCAGACTTCCAATATTTGTGTCATCAAGATGAGATTTGGAAAGATGGCTTCACGAGACTAACCCTAACGCAACTACAGGTAAACCTTAACCCAACACCAAACATAACCCTAAAGTAACCACCACTTTTAGGATAAGTTACAAGGGAAACATGGTTTGTTATCTTTTTGTTTTGTTTGGTCAGCGTTTGTGAGGAATGATGATCTGCACCATGGCTCCTTCCCCAAGTACACCTGGCACATCACCAACCTGATGCAGGTGAAACGCATCTTCGACACCCCAGAGGTCAGCTCTCTCTTCTTCACTCCTCCCCATCTCCCTCCTTCATCTCATCCACTCACACGGTCTTCAGACTGCTCGTGTCACGTATTTACCACAGGGTGTTAGAGTGACTAAGACCAAAACATACTATCTCACCATGCATCCTTCTCCCACTCTCTGTCTTCCTCTGTCTGTCTAGCTGCCCCTGGAGTTGACCCAGAGTTTTGTGAAGAACAGTGATGGTTCCTACTCTCCGTTCCGCTGTCCCGAGCCTCTTCCTCCTGACCCCACTGAGGGCTACAGCCGGACGGACAGATCCCAGGCCATACGACCCCTGGAGCTACGCACCTTTCTCCAAGTCGGTGTGTGTGTGTGTGTGTGTGTGTGTGTGTGTGTGTGTGTGTGTGTGTGTGAGAGCTGGACTGAACTGCTATGTGTGATGTCATATGATCTGATTTGTTGTGATCACCACAGGACTGTGTACAGCAGATCAGAAGGATCCCACTCCCTTTGTGATCGAGTGGATCCCAGACATCCTGCCTCGCTGTCGCGTCGGAGAGCTCCGCATCCGCTTCCAGTATGGTCACCAGCATGGAGGACAGACGGAATACTGCGATGGAACGCCGAGGCGCACCGGAGCGGGAGGGGGGACAGAGAGGGTGGGTTGCAAGTCATCATCAGAGACCTCCCTTCCCAAATAAAAAGTTCCACAGGCAACTGTCCCATGAGAAATCACTGGAGAATCTGTTAGTTAATAGTTCTGGGAATTATGAAAGTCTAGAGCATTGTTTTTAGAAAGGGAGATGAGGGGCGACTGTTTTTTAGAGAGGGAAAGAGGGAGAAATGAGGGGGGGAACATTTTGAGAGAAGGAAAGAGATGTGAAAGAGTGCTGCTGATGGCCAAGAATTGTATTTTTTATATCACTGTTTGTACACTCTTCTCCCAAAGTTACCCTCTGTCCCTTCCATTGCAGCTAACATGGATTTCTGTTAATTCACGCTATTACATGACTTCTATGTATCAAATCGCAGGTGCTTGATAACATTAGCTACTCTGCGAAGAAGTAGCATCTGAATGTAATATCAAGTCATTGAGATCATCAACTGACAAACGTGTGTGAGGCTAATGTGTGTGTCTGAAGGGTTCTAAATGAATGCCATCTGATTGATTACCCTTTACGTGTGTGTGTGCATTTATAAGTGGTGTATAATGAATAAGAACTTTCTGGTGTGTAGCGATCTAATTCACTGTCGATTAGAATATTTACGTTTGTGCCCGTAGTTACAGAATAACTTAATGGTTTGTTTTCTTTTTGTTTGTTTGTAGTGTGGATTAATACATTCATTGACCTTGAGAATAGACAGTATTTCTCTGAAAATCAACTTTTTCTATTTCTTAGCATCGCTCCCTCCCATCCTTTACATTACTTATTTTACTGATAAAAAGAGCGTGCACACTTGTGTCCTAGACGTTGCTTGTTTTTCAGCCAAAGTGTTGAGCTTAGTCTTTGTCCACCAGGTGGCGACATTGGCTAACAATTTCACACCAGTGTTCCACAAACTTGACTAGTGCCTACGGAAGAGAGAAATTATGTTTTGCTTTATAGAAACGTGACTGTCCAATGTTTGGCCATGGCTCCATCCCCCGATGAACAGACAGCTCATTTCAATTACACACTCCTTCTCAGGATATTATCATAACCACACAGTCTCAGAATAAGATCCACTTTTACATGAACTAATTGATTCAGTTAATTCTCCTTAGTGAACCACATGCCAAATGAGTGATATACAGAGTAGGAGGAGGACATTAGAGTATCAGAGGTGTGTGTGGGTGTCAGAACATCCATGGCTCCCGGCCCTATTCGTCCTCCCTCTCAGACCCTCAGGAGACAACCTCCACAAGAGTGTGTGACACTAACACTGAATGAAACTAAGCGAGAGAAGAAAAACATCCTGTTTGACAGCATGAAAACGAGCTTGAAAGTTGGATGAGGATGAAGGAGCGAGCTGGAAAGAGGGAGGGAGGGAGAGAATTATATTGGTAGAAGAATTGGAGCGAAGGCCGCATGTCAAGTAGAATATGATTCAAATCTCAGGGTCACAAAATTATTTTAGCTGGTGTGCAGTGTGTGTTTGTGTGCGCACTAGTGTGTATGTGACCCTTAATGATGGAATTGTGAGGAGCCAGCGCTCTGTGACTGTGTGTGTGCGCGTGTGTGTGTCTCTGTGTCAACGCCAGCCTACAACACACTGAGACGACAGCTCTCTCTTAGCCTTGCTCTTCTGAATTACAGAGAAAATGAGTGTCAGTCTGCGCCAAGGCTATATAGTACGCGGGTAAAAGGGTAAAAAACTAAATGGAATCCAAAGGGTGCTCACACTCAAACCATACAGGGAAAACCTGCAGGTGGTCGAGATGGAGATACTGGACATATTTATATTATTTAATACATGTTCAGGTACTACGTGCAACATTTTTTACACTTCCTCTGGACACTCCCTCTAGGCCCTTCAACTTAATCCAATCCAAGAGGGGGAGCGAGCAAGTGCAGACTTCAGAGAGGTGTATAGAGATTTGAGATTCACCCACAGTCTAATTAAAGAACACTGAGACAATGAAGTGATTAGCAGATGTCTATCAGTACCTCTGAGACTCAGTGGATCACTTAACTACTGACCTCTAAGGCCTGGCTGTCAATCATTAAACCAACCAACCCAATCACACATCACTCACCTGCCAATACCTCCTACTCTCTCTCTCCCTCCCTCACTGCCCTCTTTCTTTCTCTCTCCACCCTTCTTCCCCCTCTCTCTTTTTCTCTCTCTGTCTCTCTCTCTCTGGAATGTTGGTGGTTAGTGAGGGGGTGCTGGGTTCAGTGGTGACCCTACTCATCCCTAGTTTGTATGATCCTCTCTGACCCTGTGTTCCTCTCTCTCTCTGTCCCATTACAGCACCATTTATCCGACATGTTTTCCTGCATTATAACCAGGCTTCCCACAGAAAAACAAGTTGAAATTCACCAATTTTATTAATCTGCTTGTTCTGCCCTCATATTTTGTATCACATTGAAGTATTTGACAATTTTATTTTTCAGAACAACCAGGGTTACAAGTACAACACAAAACAGTTGCATTAATGAGTTTTATTGACTAATGTCAAACCAGTAAGGTCTTCTAAGCAAAAACCTGATAAAAATGTATTTATAACAATACAGAAATTGTTTGCTCTATGAGAAATTAATATTGTATTCGTCAGTAACAACTGTGTGGAGTTTGTAGTTTGCGACAACAAGTATGGGAGCCTATTACAGTATTATAGACACTATGTCCTGGGATTTCCTGTGATCTTCTATGTAGAGGAACCCCTTACCTTCTTACAACTCTTGTGTGGCTTCTGAGATTCATAGAGCAGTACACGTGCGTGTTCGTGAGAGTCTCAGGTTTTCATATATTGGGTCATAGTAGTTTTTAGCTCAAACCATTTGGACTCTTCAGACGTTTTTGTGAGAAGAACCGCCCCCGGACCCCTTCGGGACCTGCCCTTGTCTCACAAACACCGCTCTAACTCAGCCCTCATTAATCACAGACTATTGGTTGGTATCAGCAGATGCAGAAGAAATAGACTAATCCAACGGTACAACCCATCAAAAACATTGTTTTAAAGGAGTTAGAAGTCCAAAATGTGACGGTGGCTCTCAATAGGTTAACTCAACCGTTTATCTGTTACAACAAGGCCCCTACAGAGAGTGGAAGAGATATAGTGAGGTGAAGGGGTGAGGTGAGAGGAGGAGATACGGAGAGGTTGAGGGGTGAGAACATGTACTAAGAAGAATGGCAAAACATGTATGTTCAAAATTATATTAAAACCATTTATATTGTTGTGATGTTGTACTCTCATAAGGACCATTAGTATCTCAGTGAGCTTCATATGAGAGACATTTCTTCTCTTCTCTATTTGCTTGTTTCTCCCACTCAGACATTGTGTCCAGGGTACAGTATTACTATAGGTCATGAAGCCATGCTTTGTCTCGTTCTGTTCAGTTTGGCTAATTTACTAATAGTATTAAAGTGTGGGATGTCTGGGATCCACTCGATCACAAAGGGATTGGGATCTTTCTGATCCGCAGTACACAGTCCTGTGGTGATCACAACAAATCAGATCATAGGACATCACACACACCAGTCCAACCCAGCTCACACACACATACACATGCACGCACACACACACACACGTACGTAGTGTAGTGTTGAGTAGCTGGGCTGAGTAGGGCTGTAAGTAGATCCATCAGAGAGTAGAGGAGTCAGTAGCCTGAGGATACATGGGCCAATTATGGTCATAATTCTAATGGGACTGAGAGACTGGCAGGATGACTGATGAGAACTAGGGCTCATTTACATGGCTGTGTAGCCATCATCAGACCTCTCTACTGTAAGGCTGTTTTAATGGGAGAGCTCTATTTCCAATGTACTTATTACATATGGCAAAATGTTACTTGGATATGGCCAATAAACTTGAACTGGAATATGGCAAGTAAACTATAACTTGTACTTGAACTAATACTAACCATAACTTACTCTAGTCCTCCTAACCCTTTATCACATGACTGTCCTCCATGTCAACTTAGCAACAACATAAACAGTTACCCCTTTAGTACTGTTCTCTAGTCACTTTTAGCTTTTTACCACTGTTTGTAAAACCTCACACTCAGGGTTAGGCTGCAGTTACATGGGTAATCTGATCCCAGACCTGTGTTAGGGAACACGTTTTGGCTGTAGCCCCAAACAAAAACACCTGATTTAACTGATTGAGACCTTGATGATTAGTTGACAAGTTGAATCAGGTGTGCTTGTCCAGGGCTACAATAAAATGTGTTCTGTTGGGGTACTGGAGGGGTGTAGAGCACACTGGTGTAGAGCACACTGGTGTAGAGCACACTGGTGTAGAGCACACTGGTGTAGAGCACACTGGTGTAGAGCACACTGGTGTAGAGCACACTGGTGTAGAGAACAAAGGGGTGCAGTGTGCTGACGTGTGTCCCCATGCAGAGCAGAGCAGAGCAGTGCTGATAAGCCTCATGGTTAATGGTGTTAAGGAAGATTCCATTACCCCTTCCACAGACTGCGCTCATTAAATAAACATCCCTCAGCCAGGTAGGAAGTCATTGTAAATAATGTTACGAACCGGCTCAGAGTTCGCAACAAAAGGGAGACAAGGAGTATCAAAAATATGTATTTATTAGATACCACAACTAGCACAAACAAAACAACAAGGTGTCTGCGTGGAGAGAGTCTCCCCAATGACTGTGGAAGAGGTGTCTTTATCCTGGGACACACCCGGGCCCAGGTGCTTGCCATTTAGCTGACGACCCTTCCAACTCCGCCCACCGGCATCCTAATAAGGAACAAGAGCAAAGAGAAAATACAGCAGACAGAGTGGGAGGGTCGTCACACACCCCCCCATAAAACCGGGGACCAACAAGGGCCCCGGAACAACGTACAGGCCCCTGCGTCCCAAACTGACACAGGCCCCTGCGTCCCAAACTGACACAGGCCCCTGCGTCCCAAACTGACACAGGCCCCTGCGTCCCAAACTGACACAGGCCCCTGCGTCCCAAACTGACACAGGCCCCTGCGTCCCAAACTGACACAGGCCCCTGCGTCCCACATTGATGAGGGGTTACATGTTCACCTTCCACTTGCCCCAGCCAACCGCCTTCTCCCCAGACCTCAGCAACCTTTGTGCACAGGAAGCAACGTTTAAGAGGAAAGAAGAACACAAGACCAGGAGGGAAGAAACAGGAAAGTTATAACATGACAAAACAAAACAATGGTCAGTCACATAACACTCAGGAACAGGGCACACAAGAGACCACATCAGCTACAAACATCTCCCAACGGTTCATAGTCACTCCAACGGTTCATAGTCACTCCAACGGTTCATAGTCACTCCAACGGTTCTGCTGAGCACACCAGACCACAACAAGAGAAAATACAATCACACCGGGCACCACAGAAAAGAGATGAGATATGGATTTTCCCCAAAACCTACAATAACTCAACCCTAGTCTTCATGCAGATTAGCAGTGGGTAATTATGCACTGTAGCCCGCTGGCAAGGAAGTAACCCCCCAGCACGCTGGTAGATTCCACCAAGCCACGGATGTGCCCCCGAGACAACTGCTCAGTCCACAGACACCACACAAAAATAACAAACATTAACAATGCCCAACATATTCCAAAATGAAACACGTCGCTAAGCCTATCAGGGGAAAAAGGCTATAGCTCCAGGTAGTAAGTTTCACTACCCTATCCAAATCTCCCACCGAGGTACACAGCTGATTGTACTCACCTCAGACCAATGTCCCAACAGCGAGTAGAACAAGTGTTTCCAGGCTGGGCAGGGCCTGGAAACTAACCAAATGTACTCTCTCCAACGCAGCACACAAACCAAACAAACAAAGGCAACCAGTACTGAGCACCAAACTCAAACTAACTAAATATACAAACAAAGCACCTACAGAATTTAACAATACCTCCACGTTTTCTCCCAAACACAAGTTCAAAATCCCAGATGAGCCCCCACTTGTTACGAACCGGCTCAGAGTTCGCAACAAAAGGGAGACAACGTGGAGACAAGGAGTATCAAAAATATATATTTATTAGATACCATAACTAGCACAACCAAAAACAAGCTGTCTGCATGGAGAGAGTCTCCCCAATGACTGTGGAAGAGGTGTCTTTATCCTGGGACACACCCGGGCCCAGGTGCTTGCCATTTAGCTGACGACCCTTCCAACTCCGCCCACCGGCATCCTAATAAGGAACAAGAGCAAAGAGAAAATACAGCAGACAGAGTGGGAGGGTCGTCACGATAAGAATTTGTTCTTAACTGGCTTGCCTAGTTAAAAAAAGGTTAAATTAAATAAATAAATGTAAATCCAGACTGAGAGAGAGGAGGGCTGGAGAGAGGGAGGGAAGGAAGGAAGGCAAGAGGGAGGGAGGTGGAGGGAGGCAGAGTGTGAGGGAGTTAGGGAGGGAGAGGGGAGGGAGAGATAAACTGTTCTGGGATAACTGTAGTACTACTAAGATCATTACCAGAGATATGACAGATATAATGTCTGCCTCCCATAGTGTCCACTCCCTCACCCCCTCTCTCTTCCTCTCTTTATTTCTCACTGCCCCACCTTTCTTATCTCTGTCCTATATCTTCTCAGTTGCAGTCTGTTACCTCTTTTCTCTCTCTTTTCCCATCCCTATCTCCCTTTCTTCTACCCTCTCTTTGCCTGGCACATCTCCTTTCCTCTCTCTCAGACCCTGTTTTGACCTTGCTGGACCCAATGCATCCTCCTCTCCTCCCCTTCTACTCCCCTTCTCCTTCCCACTCTCCTCTATGAGTAATCTGTGCCGTGGCCCTCCCTCCATCCATCAGAGGAGTCTCATTGTTGTGACGTCTGGTTAATTCTGGTCTCATGATTTATCAAATTCTTATTACAGCTCGCTGAAAGCCTCATTCATTGTCCTGATGTATTGAAATGATAGTCCCAGTGTCGCTGCCAGAATCTCAACAAACTTCTCTTTTTCTCCCTCCCTACCTCCCTCCTTTATTATTCTCTTCTGTTCATCCTCATTCTTTCTCTTTGTGCTTCTCATTTTTATTGAAGCTTTCTTTCTTTCTTTCTTTCTTTCTTTCTTTCTTTCTTTCTTTCTTTCTCTCTCTCTCTCTCTCTCTCTCTCTCTCTCTCCATCTCTGTCAGTCTGGATGAAGGGACAAGTGTTGGGGTAGAGGAGGTCAAGCATAAGCACAGCTATCTAATCACCTCTCTTCCCTCTTTCCTCCCATCCATCAGTGAACTGGGCCCAGTTTCCCAAATGCATCTTAAGGTTAAGTTCATCGTTAGAACCTTAGTAGGAACATTGCTAATTCTCCGAGCTGCATTGCCACGGGAAGTTTGTGTGTTGAGGGTGCTGCAGCACCCCATGATAAATCAGAAGAAAAAAAATGTGCCCTTCCGTTTCACTTTATTCACAGAAGATCTCTGCTAAACATGGAATCAAGATGTTTATCTGTCTGATTGTGACCACCTTACTTCAGAACGAAGTTGAATACAAGTACATAAAGTTGCTAAAGTCTTTATAATTGTTACAAACAAATGAAGGATGAAAAGATGATTCAAATGAAAACCGATGTTAACTACATGGGCCTATATATTGGAATCATATTGAAATCAATTTCATGTTCAATAAATTGAGTTATATTTTGCCAATAGGCATTTGTCTGTAATTTTTGCTTGAATACATTTAACGGACAGAGTTGACCCTTGTATTTAATTTTTTATTTTTGCACTCTATGCAGAATCACAGGACTCTACACACTCACGCACACTGATGTTCTAACACACGCACACTTAATTTGCTCACAAACAAATAATTTGCTTAACCCTTACCTTTGCTCACACACATAACATGCACACACATTTATCCGCCAGGTCAACCGTGATACAAGTCAGAATTCAACGTCCATCCATGTCTGAGGATGTCGGGAGATTACGTGGAAACCGGTCACTAGGGGCAACAGTGAGCGCTGTTACCTTCAAGTAGGTTTGGGTTTTTCTAGGGGGTTGTGGACAGGAATGGTGGGGATGGCCTCTAGTGCCAAAGGTTGCATGTTCAAAACCTTAACCATTTGGAGTTAATGCCTAACCTTAATATTTCAGAGTTAATGCCTAAACTTAACCTTAAATTTGATATTTGAGAAACATGGATGAATGTCTAATTCTGACATGAGACTGAGAGCTTGTTGCAGCCATTTATACTGAATCTACACACACATACTATTATCATATACACTGCTGCTACTCTGTTTATCAGATATCCTGAAGCCTAGTCACCTTACCCCGATACATATCTACCTCTATATAGTATGCTTACTTTCATGTTTTTCTTATTTTTATTTATTGTGTGTTTTTGTCTACTTTATGCTAGACAACCATTTTCAGATCTTTCCATAGATTTTTAAGTAGATTTAAGTCAAACTGTAACTCAGCCACTTAGGAACATTCACTGTCTTCTTGGTAAGCAACTCCAGTGTATATTTTGCCTTATGTTTTAGGTTATTGTCTTGCTAGTGTAACCGATGTGAAATGGCTAGTTAGTTAGCGGTGGTGCGCGCTAATAGCATTTCAATCGGTGACGTCACTCGCTCTGAGACTTGAAATAGGGTTTCCCCTTGCGTTGCAAGGGCTGCGGCTTTTGTGGCGCGATGGGTAACGATGCTTTGTGGGGTGTCAGTTGTTGATGTGTGCAAGGGTCCCTGGTTCGAGCCCGGGTCGGGGCAAAGAGAGGGACGGAACCTACACTGTTACATTGGTGCCGTGACCCGGATCATTGGTTGCTGCGGAAAAGGAGGTCAAAAGGGGGGTGAGTGTAACCGATGTGAAATGGCTAGTTAGTTAGCGGTGGTGCGCGCTAATAGCATTTCAATCGGTGACGTCACTCGCTCTGAGACTTGAAGTAGGGTTTCCCCTTGCGTTGCAAGGGCTGCGGCTTTTGTGGCGCGATGGGTAACGATGCTTCATGGGGTGTCAGTTGTTGATGTGTGCAAGGGTCCCTGGTTCGAGCCCGGGTCGGAAAGGTGAATTCATTGCCCAGTGTCGGGTGGAAAGCAAACAGAACCAGGTTTTTCTCTAGGATTTTGCCTGTGCTTAGCTCCAGTCCGTTTATTTTTTATCCTGAAAAACTCCCCAGTCCTTAACGATGACAAGCATACCCATAAGATGATGCAGCCAACAACATGCTTGAAAATATGGAGAGTGGTAGTCCAATTTGTAAGTCGCTCTGGATAAGAGCGTCTGCTAAATGACGTAAATGTAAATGTAAATGTAGTCAGAAATGTTTTGGATTTGCCCCAAACATAACACTTTGTATTCAGTGTGAAAAAGTTAATTTCTTCATCACATTTTTCTGCAGTATTACTTTAATGCCTTGTTTTAAAACAGGATACATGATTTGGAATATTTTTATTCTGAACAAGCTTCCTTCTTTTCACTCTGTTAATTTGGATAATCTTGTGGAGTAACTACAATGTTGTTGATCCATCCTCAGTTCTTTCAAAGACATTAAACTCTGTAACTGTTTTAAAGTCACCATTGGCCTCATGGTGAAATCCCTGAGCGGTTTCCTTCCTCTCCGGCAACTGAGTTAGGAAGGACACCTGTATCTGTAGTGACTGGGTGTATTGATACACCATCCAAAGTGTAATTAATAACTTCAACATGGGATATTCAATATACATTTGTTTACACATCTACCAATAGGTGTCCTTCTTTGCAATATATTGGAAAACCTCCCTTGGCTTTGTGGTTGAATCTGTGTTTCACTTCTCAACTGAGGGACCTCACAGATAATTGTATGAGTGGGGTACAGAAATGAGGTAGTCAATCAGAAAAACATGTTAAACACTATTATTGCAAACAGAGTGAGTCCATGCAGCTTATGTGGACTTACTGTAACGATCGTCGTAAGGAGGAGACCAAGGTGCAGCGTGGTAAGTGCTCATGTTTACTTTTATTTAACTCAGAATACTAAACAAAATAACGAAAAGGAAAACGAACGTTACGTTCTGCATGCTTACACAGAGCTGTACAAAAACAAGATCCCACAACTGAAGGTGGGAAAAAGGGCTGCCTAAGTATGATTCCCAATCAGAGACAACAATAGACAGCTGCCTATGATTAGGAACCATACTCGGCCAAACACAAAGAAATATATGACATAGAATGCCCACCCCATATCACACCCTGACCTAACCAAACAGAGAAAAACGGCTCTCTCAGGTCAGGGCGTGACACTTACTTAGGCTTTTTACTTACAGTAAGTAAGTAAGCATACTATATATACAGGAAATATTTAAAAAGTCATTTCCAATACCATATTTACATATGCAGGGATACTGGAGTGATGGAGGTAGATACAGGACCAGTCAAAAGTTTGGACACACCTACTCATTCAAGATTTTTTCTTTATTTTTACTATTTTCTACATTGTAGAATAATAGTGAAGACATCAAAACTATGAAATAACACATATGAAATCATGTAGTAACCCAACAAAATGCCAAGAGTGTGCAAAGCTGTCCTCAAGGCAAAGGGTGGCTACTTTGAAGAATCTCAAATATAAAATATATTTAGATTTGTTTAACACTTTTTTGGTACTACATGATTCCATATGTGTTATTTCATAGTTTTGATGTCTTTACTATTATTCTACAATGTAGAAAATAGTAAAAATAAAGAAACCCTGGAATGAGTAGGTGTGTTCAAACTTTTGACTGGTGCTGTATGTATAGGGGTAAGGGGACAAGGAAATAGGATATAAGATAGACAGAGTAGCAGCAGCTTGCCTGTATTTGAGTGTGCGGGTGTGCAGAGTCAGTATAAATGCATGATCATATTATGTGTGAGCGAGCAAATTATGTCATGAGTGTTTGTGTGTGTGTTGGTAGTGACAGTGTTTGTGAGTGTGTAGGGCCCTGTGAGTGTGTAGGGCCCTGTGAGTGTGTAGGGCCCTGTGAGTGTGTAGGGCCCTGTGAGTGTACATAGAGACAGTGCAAATATTGAAATAAAAGGTATATAAAGATGCAAGGGAAACTCGGTCTGTGTAGCTATTTTCTTAGCTATTTATCAGTTATAATGCTAGGAAATAGAAGTTGTTAATAGCCTGTTGGTGTCAGACTTGACGCACCAGTACCTCTTGCCGTGCGGCAGCAAAGAAAATAGTCTATGGCTTGAGTGGTTGAGGTGTTTGACGATTTTCCAGGCCTTCTTTTCACACCGCCTGATATATGGGTCCTGGATGGCAGGGAGCTCGGCCCCAGTAATGTACTAGGTTGTCGCACAACCCTCTGTAGCACCATGCAATTGGGCGGCGCTATTGCCATACCAAGCAGTGATGCAGCCAGTCAATATGCTCTCAATTGTACAGCTGTAGAACCTTTTAAGGATTTGAGGGCCCATGCCTAACCTTTTCAATCCTCCTGAGGGGGAAGAGGCACTGTCACGCCTTCTTCACGACTGTGCATGTGTGTTTGGACCATTTGAAGTCTTTAATGATTTGTACACCGAGGAAATTGAAGCTGTCTGCCTACTCCACTGCCGCCCCGTCAATGTGGAAGGGGGTGTGCACGCCACCCCCCCCCCCCCCCCGTTTCCTGAAGTCCACAATCAGCTCCTTCTTCTTGCTGACGTTGAGGAAGAGGTTGTTGCTCTAAGAACACACTGCCAGGTCACTAACCACCTCCTTGTAGGCTGACTCATCGCCGGTGATCAGGCCTACCACCGTCGTATCATCAGCAATGATAATAGTGTTGGGTGAACAGGGAGTACAGGAGGGTACTATGCACACACCCCTGTGTGGCCCCTGTTTTAAGGGTCAGCGTGGTGGAGGTGATGTTGGCTACCCTCACCACCTGGGGTCGGCTCGTCAGGAAGTCCAGGATCCAGTTGCAGAGGGAGGTGTTCAGTCCCAAGTCCTAAGCTTGGTGATGTACTTGGAGGGCACTATGGTGTTGAATGCTGAGCTTTAGTCAATGAACAGCCTTCTCACATCGATATTCCTCTGATCTAGGTTGGTGAGGGCAGTGTGGAGAGCAATTGAGATTGCATCGTCTATGGATCTGTTGGGACGGTATGCAAATTGGAGTGGGTCTGGGGTGTCTGGGATGATGGAGTTGATGTGTGCCATAACCAGCCTTTCACAGCACTTCATGATTACAGAAGTGAGTGCTACAGAGCGGTAATCATTGTGGCATGAAGTCTTAGAGTTCTTAGGAACAGGAATGATTCTGGTCATCTTAACACACGTGGATTACAGACTGAGAGGTTGAACATTACCGTGAACATGCCTGCCAGATGTTCTGCGCATGCTCTCTACCATTCTCACGTCGGCCTCGGAGAGTGCGTCACCAAGTCCACTTGGTCGGTGACGGCCTTCACATCCAGCTTGATG
Source organism: Salmo trutta (assembly GCF_901001165.1). Classification (NCBI taxonomy): domain Eukaryota; kingdom Metazoa; phylum Chordata; class Actinopteri; order Salmoniformes; family Salmonidae; genus Salmo; species Salmo trutta. Next base: position 29,068,834 of record NC_042979.1, read on the forward strand.
TTGTTATTGTCAAAGCATGCATAAAATGCATTGAGTTCGTCTGGTAGAGAGGCATCGTTGGGCAGATCATGGTTAGGTCTTCCTTCGTAATCCGTAATGGACTGTAGACCCCGATTGCCATTACAAAGGGGTTGTCTTAATTCATTTGTAAAAATAAAAAAATAAAAAATTCCACTTTGACATTATGGGGTATTGTGTGTGTGTCAGAGACAAAAAAATCTAAATTTAATCCATTTTGAGTTCAGGCTGTAACACATCAAAATGTGGAAGAAGTCAAGGGGTGTGAATACTTTCTGAAGGCGCTGTACATTAAGGTAAGATTTGAATGGAGAAAGCTGATCCAAGAGAAGCGATTGTATCGACACATGGTCTAACTACGCATTTAGCAAACGTTCTCTCTGCGTAGTGTTTTGGGAAACTCTTGTTACATCTTCGGCCGTTGTAGGAACGCTGCATCATTAATACACTCATAAGCCGAAGTTCCATCGCTATTAGGAAACCGGGTCCTGGCCTCTCCCCACACACTCTCAATAAAGTTATATTTTGCTAATAAGCTACTCTCTGTAATTTTTGCCAGAATATATTTCACGGACTATCTGAGTTGACCCTTGTATTTAATTTTAATTTTTTCCACGAACACTCACACGACTCTACACACACACTGACACACGCGGCCATACATCTCCCTCCAGACAGGCTCGTGTGGAGAGAGTGGATGGATGCTGCCAAACTCATGCATCTTGTGTCACACCACGGCCCTCTCCTTAATTAGATTGTCTGGGCCCAACCCCTCCTCTCTCCTCCTCCTCATCCATTCTTTTCCCTTGCTCTACTCATCCTTCCTTCGTTTGGCCACCTGTATCTGTCTTTATCAGACCAAACTAAGCTGGGCTGGGCTCTCTGCCACTTTCACTCTCCCTCTCTCCTTCTCTCCCTTTTGAATCATTCCTTCTTTACTCAATTTAATGAGATTGTCTAGGGTCTGCCCCTCCTCTCTTCCTCTTTTTTTCTATCTATGTCTGGCCACCTCTCATGTCTGGCCACCTCTCATGTCTGGCCACCTCTATCCCTCTCTTTTTGTTGATGGTGAAATAGAAGAGCTAGACAGAGGAGAAAGATGTCTGTGTCTGACTCTGGTGTCATATAATGTTATGAGAGAGCGAGAGAGAGAAATCTATTGGGTGAAGTACCACAGTGATGCCATCACAGCAGCAAGATGTTTGACCTGTCACCACAGTTTCTTTTGAAACTTTTGTGAGTGTAATGTTTACTGTTAATTTAAAAAAAAAATGTTTTTCTTTAACTTTTGTTTATTATCTATTCCACTTTGTTTGGCAATGTAAACATGTTTCTCATGCCAATAAAGCCCTAGAAATGAGAGAGAGAGAGAGAGAGAGAGAACAGTTAGTATATGAGTATATGGGGCCTGGAAGTGACTTGGTTAAGGTATATATCTATTATCTTTGTGTGTGTCCTGGCTGGGCTGCTAGATGTTACCTGATGCATGGTTCTGGCTAGGATCACAATCATAACTACTCATCAACCCCATTGTGTGCATGCAAGCGCGTGTGCATGTGCGACTACACTCACTCTTCCAAATTGTTCTCCAAACAGCAAAAATAAAGGTTCTCTGAAATTATATTTTTTGATGTCTGCATTATTACAGTAAATATATAGTATAACTGCCTAATATCATACACATTATCCCCCCCCCCCTTCTGGAATAGCCTGTTTAAACTGTGAATAAAGGTAATGAAAAGATTGAAAAGATACACTTCACTATGACAATGTTTTGTAATGATGCCCCCTTCTGGACACAGTCCTCTACACCCAGTCTGGTCTCTGTCCGTCCAACCCTTCCATTCCTCTCTCCCTCTTTCCATCCCTCTCTCCCTCCTTCCATCTGCGGGCCATTCTTCAGTGTTATTATTGGATTTCAGAGATGCCAGAGGGGGCATACATCACTTCTCCTCTCATCCCTCCCCCCTCCCTCCTTCAAATCAAATCAAGCTTTATTTATACAGCACATTTCAGACATGGAATGCAACACAATGTGCTTTACAGGAAAAAATAATAAAAAATGAAAATAAAATCTGAAATATATACTACACAACAAACATAAGATAAAAAACTAAAGAACGACACAAACTGAACAACTAAACAGCACCCCAAGGAAAAGCAAAGCTAAAAATCTGTATTTTAAGATCTCTTTAAAATATGTCCACAGTTTTGTTCCCCCTCAGGTTCTGGGATAGTTCAAATGGAAGTGCCAGAGGACCTTACTGGGTACATAACTTAAAAGCATGTCTGACATGTATTGGGGTGCACAATCGTGGATTGATTTTAAAACCAATAGAAGAATCTTAAAATTAATTATAAAACTCACAGGTAGCCAGTGCAGAGACCTTAAAACCGGTGTAATGTGTGCTCTCTGTCTGGTCTTGATCAGTACCCGTGCAGCATTCTGTATGTTTTGCAGTTGACCAATGGCTTTCTTATGTAGACCAGACAGGAGAGCATTACAGTAGTCAAGCCTGCTTGTAATAAAATCATGGATGAATCTCTCTGTATCAGCCTGAGAGAGAAATGGCCACACTTTGGCAATGTTCCTCAGGTGGTAAAACACTATTTTGGTCCTAATGTGTGATTCGAAATTTAGTTCAGAATCTAAAATAACACCTAGGTTTTTTACCTGGTGTTTTATCTTTATTGCCTGTGAATTCAAATGTGCGGCTAGATACTCTCTCTGTGATATGGCTCCAACAATAAGAACATTGGTCTTGTCTTGATTTAGCTGGAGGAAGTTGTGAGGCCAAGTATTTAAATCACTAATACAGTCAAATAATTTATCCGTGGAGACTTCATCCCCCCTTCACACTCATTCTGTCATACCTCCCTCTCCTCTCTTTTGCCATTAATAATGTTGAACTGACTGCAATATCAACCCCTGCCTTAATCTCTCTCTGTCACTCTCTCTCTCTCTTTCTCTCTCTCTTTCTTTACCCTCCCTTTCTCATTCTCTCTCTCCAGTTCATCAATGCTCTCTTCAACTCTTTCCCCCCCTCTATCACATCCCTTCATCTATCTTCTCTTCTTTCCAGCCCCTCCATCTCTTTTCTTCCCTATTGCTGGTGAGCTTGCATATTCTTTATCACCAATTTTTGGGGAGCTGCATATTTATTTATGGCAATCCTCTCTCCCTAGAATTTGACATTTGCGCTGCACCCATCCTATATAGCTGTAGTAAATCTGCAATCTATTTGCTAGCTCAGTGGTTCTCAAACTTTTTGACCCGCAAACCCCTAAAAGGAGTGGTTCAAAGGTGGTGACCCCAAGCACCAAGGACTCACATACACACGCACACAATTCCTGCGCAAATGTAGCCTGTCATTACAGCAGTGGCGGTCGGTGCCGTTAAAGATGAGGGAGGATTATACATTTTTTTATGAGCATGGCCTTATTTCTATTAAAACATTTTGGATGACTGTCATTCAAATTTCATTCACCCAGCTCAATGTAACATCGATAGGTTTAGGCTACTACATGATACTCAAATTCTCCCTATACCCATCATGAGGTTGCTACAACCTAGCTTATGAATGAAAGTTTACAACATAGGTTGAGATACATTTTTTTGTAATCAAGGTGACAGACAGTGACACATTCAATACCACCTTGCATACTCTTGCCTGCATCTTGCTAATCTAGGATGAAATCATTAGTCCAACAGTTGCAAACGAGAGTTTCTATTGGACAAATTCAGGTATGTTTATCCCCATTTCATTCCTTTTGCTTCTGTTTAAGAAATGTTTTTCAACAGCATTGGTGGAATGAATACACCCTGGAACACACACAAACATAACAGTTCACTTTCATAGCAGCCACATACAAACAGCATGAAATCTTTGCTCATTGTATTCCTTCTCACATCTACGCACTCTCCTCCTCTCACCTTTTCCCTTCGCTTGTGGACTTCAGTGCACAACACATCAGCTGTATGTGACCAGAAGAAAAAACCTTTCCAGGCCAAACCTTCATATTGTCATGACTCTCCTGTGAGGATACGAAGGATCAGGTTACAGTGAGTCTGCTCTACAGCGCCCTCTCTCTCCCGCAGAGAGGGAGAGGGGTGAAGTTGGCCATTTTATGACGGTCGTAACTACCTTGTAGAAACTCCGCCTTTGGGTTCTGCAGGATTGAGGGGAAGGAAACCTTTTGTTACAAGGAGATTCCTCCTGCCAAAACTACAACATCAAAAGGCTGGATCACGATAGTGGAATTCCTTTCCCTCTCCCTTTCCCTCTCTTTTGAATCCGCCTTTTAATGTAACAAGCCGTCATATCGGTTTTGTCCACTAGGGACTTTTCATTGCATTGTGTAGTAATCAATGTGTAAGCAATCCTGTTTGTGTGTTTATGTAATTCTGTGTGATTATTTAGTTAGTTAGTAAATAAATAATTAAGCTAATTTGTATATCGCTGATTCATCATTTATGCTAGGGTTCGTGCAGATATCCAAGGATTTTTCAACATTCAGAATGAGACTGAAGGTAAATAAGAATGAATGAATTGAGTGTTACTGATGTAAGAGATATTTATATCATTAGAGTTTAGTTGGGAGATAGTAACTCATTAAATCATTTCCCGTGGTGCCCCAGATTAATAATGAATTCATTGTTATATGATTAATTCAATCACATAATAATTTAACGTGGTATGTAATTATTTTATAAAATAACAGTCAAACACATTAATGATAGTCAAGACACGACAATATCATAACCACTAACCTCTACACACAGCCTATATTGTTGTCACCATATTAGCTAATGTCATAGTCAACATAGCTACTAGAACTAAAGCGTTAGTAAACCCGCTACAATCATGCAGTACAGTGTACAGTCAGCGAGCAGTTTAGCAGTTACAACGGCGGGCCTCGTGGCAATAAATGAATTAAACCTAAAACTTACCTTGACCTGGAAGAGTTCCAGTGTTGGATAGCCATAGCCTGCTAACTAACATTAGATCCCTCTCTGTTGAGCTGGGTGTTTGAGTAGGCTAAACTAGCTAGCTGCATTCGCTAGATAAGTGAAAGCAAAAAACAATATACAATGAAATATAGCTAGCTGTCTCTCTTGTTCTCTCTCTTGCATCTCCCTCATTTTGGAAGGAATTAATTTGTTAAAAACTGTTCAACTATTATCTTTCTCTCTTAGTCACCTACTCACCACATTTTATGCACTGCAGTGCTAGCTAGCTGTAGCTTATGCTTTCAGTACTATATTAATTCTCTGATCCTTTGATTGTGTGTCAGTTCATGCTGCAAGAGCTCTGATAGGTTGGAGGACGTCCTCCAGAAGTTGTCATAAGTTTATGGAAGGGGGTGAGAACCACGAGCCTCCTAGGTTTTTTATTGAAGTCAATGTACCCAGAGGAGGTGTCACGTCCTGACCAGTAGAGGGGTCATTTTGTTATTATAGTATGGTCAGGACGTGGCAGGGGTGTGTTTGATTTATGTGTCTTGGGTTTTTGGTTAATGTTCTATGTTAGTATTTTTCTATGTTCTTTCTAGGTCTTCTATTTCTATGTTTAGTTTATTGGGTTGACCTTCAATTGGAGGCAGCTGTTCCTCGTTGCCTCTAATTGAAGGTCCTATTTAGTAGGGGTGTTTTTTCCATGGGTTTTGTGGGTAGTTGTTCCATGTATAGTCAGAGTACCTTACAGGACTGTTTTTCGTCGTTGGTTTTTGTATAAGTGTTTTGTTTTGGTTTCCTTCTAATAAAAGAAGATGAGTATTCATATACCCGCTGCGTTTTGGTCCGCTTTGTACGACGCACCTGACAGGAGGATAGAAACTAGCTGTCCTCTGTGGTACCCTACAGAGTGCTGTTGAGGATACTGTAGACCATTGCAAAACAGTGTGTTTAAATCAATTATTTGGTGATGTGAATATATTTAGTATAGTTTTATCTAAAAAGGATACCTTATTTTTATCAAATTCACTGAGGAGGACAGTCCTCCCCTTCCTCCTCTGAGGAGCCTCCACTGCATTATAGACATAAATGGTGATGCATTTTCAAAATGCAAGACACATAAATAAACTGCGTTTTACACCTGAATTTTGAGGTGAAAGTCATTCATGTTAGTGGCCAATATCAACTAGCGATATCTTGTCACTCCTCTGGATTCCAGAGCAAGAGGATAATATGCTTACCCTACCTGACTGATAGAAAGCATGGTCTGTCTGCATCACTTTGGAAGGCCGCTTGCCTGTAGGAGTGCTCGTTGCCAACTGTGTAGCCCATTTCTTCTTCACAAATATTGCAATAAATTCACCAGAATATATTACATCTTTTCCCACATTATTGAAGGCTGTGCAATGTTACAGCTATATTCAGACATATAGCCAGTAGCCACCCAAACTACGACTATCTGAAATCTGAAAATATTCAATGAAAATGATAGCCAGGTAGCCTATTGTTTATTGTTCTGGGAAAGATGCGTCCATAGTAGATTGCTATACGGATAATATAACCGTTGGCCTACTCTGTTTGTGCCAGGCAAAACTGGAGAAAATGAAACAAGTGCTTTTTTGAGACTAATCTGGATATGCCGATGCGCTCGAATGCTATGAATGGTCATTGGTCAATAATCAAGACACGCAAAGTTTTGGTTCTGAAGCACAGATTCAGTTTTTTTTATAATAATTTGGTGCAACACTGTATGTTAGAAACCAGATTGATAGGGAAGGATATAAATATAAAATAGAAATGGTATGCACTGTATATGTAGCCAATTAAAATATGTATAATTTTTTATTTTTTATTTTAGCTCATGAAACATGGGACCAACACTTTATATGTTGCATTTATATTTTTGTTTAGTGTACTTGAATCACAAGGTAAAATGGTAATTACACCGTAATAACCTAGATATTAGGCTACTTGTTTGCTTCTTGGTACCAGATTAGTTATTTTTCCCATTCAGTTTCATACTCATGACACCCTAGAATCTTCTCCACTTTGAGATCCACTGCAGTGGCTCACTGGACATGTGTTGATCGACAGTTTGTTGGTCCAATCAGAAGGCTGAGTGTGCCTTCTGTCTCTGGTTGCGTGGAGAGTAATCAACAGAGATTCTGTGCCACAAAATGAGTTACAAAACATTACAAAACCTGGCTAGATCATTTCAAGTCATCAGTCTCAAGTCAATGTCGAATCCCGAGTCTTGAGGCTCCAGGTCCAAGTCAAGTCATTATATTTTATATCAAGTCGAGTCTCAGGTCATCAAATTTGTGACTGGAGTCAGACTCGAGTCCCTCTTCTCCCTTTCTTTCCTCCCTCTATTTCTGTCCCAACAGATCAGTCTATCATGTGGCGAAGGTCTGGACACTGGCCTCCCTATGCCTCCCTTGACCTGTGAAAAGCAGAATCACTCTCTCCTCTCCTCCACTGGCTCCTACCACTTATGGTATTATCCATCACACCTGGCACAAAATCAATACCAGCTTGTCCCCTACTCCTCCATCTCTTTTACACTCTCTCTCTCTCTCTCTCTCTCTGTCTTGCCTTCTCTCACCTCATTCTCCTGTCTTCTACACCTGATGTAGTGATGTGGCTGTATGCATATTTACAATTATCCCTAAATAAACCAATTAGTCAATCAATAACTTGATATCCCTTATAATTAAATTAACAGGTAATCTCTTTCTACCATGTGTTTTTGAAAGGAAACTCACTTACTGCTTCTGCCAAGAGGCCCAGGCTTTTATGGTAGAACACTTGACCCATAACCTCAGGGTTGCTGGTTCACACACCACATTGGCCGTTTCCCCTCTATCACTACATTTGCCAGCTTAATAACGAACCCATTGCGACAGCGTTATTAGTAATTTCCAAAGATCTACTTGGCCTTTGCATCTCCAGTTAGAGGCCAGTTGACAGAGGCAGCCCTGGTAAAAAGAGAGGTTAACTGTGGGTATAATTGTGCTGAGCACCAGCTCCAGTGGGAAAAACTGATTTGTTTAAACAGCCAGGGAGTCGTTAGGCAGCCAGCCATGCCTCCCAGACTCTAAAGCTTTTCTAACCTCGTTAGTAATCTCTAATTCCTTCTCTCCGCACCACCATTAAACCTTTCTCACAGGCTCTGGGCTGTGAATGGAATTAGATTGGATGTGTTGAGCAAACAAACCATAAATTACACCCTGCTCACTTACTAGTGTAGGTGGCCTGAATGACTATACACTGTGCAGGCTTTTGTTCCAGCCCAGTATGAACACACCAGATTCAATTAAGCAAGGGGAATCTTAGCACACGCTCAGACAACACAAACTCAGACATACACATTACTACATCACCTCCAGCATGGGCAGCCTGACAGCTGGGTCACAACTGATCGCGGGGGTACACAATGTGACATGACCCCTGTGTAAGAGTGTGGTGCAGTACAACACATCTCAACATGACGCCAGACAGACAGGGCTGCCATCATCTCAATTTTCCAGCCTCACCATGCAGCAGGTGTGTGCGTGTGTGCGTGTGCGTATGTGTGTTTGGCACAGCGAGGGGCAGAGTACAGGCTAACTTGACAAGCTGAAATGAGGACCATTCATATTCTGCTGCATCAGTGGACCTGAGTCAATATTTCCCCTCAGAGCCTCCCTTTGCCTCCAGATGAATGAATAGACAGACTAGTATTTGAGCAGCTGACAGACAACAAGGGAAAAGGGGAAGAGACAGAGATGGTAAGAAAGTTGCCTTTAATAACAAAATCAATTAACTTGTTTCTCGTGGAAGAAAACAGATGTACTCTAATTCAGTTGAGTCTCAGTAATGTGTAAAACTTCATCAGATGAATGAAAGTTCATAATGTGCATCATAAAATGAATGCATATATTGTTCAATGATTCTGCCCACTAACTGAATCGGATCAACGTAGAAGGAGAGAGACAGAGAGAGAGAATGTCCCCCTCTGTCATCCTGTCACAGCACTACTCCCCCTTGCTGTCCGTCAGCTATCAGAGGACGAGTGACGAGTGACAGCCTCCGTGACACACACACACGCACACAGGAGATCAGGTGCATGGAAGGAAATGCCAGGTCCTGTCCCCCACAACGACTGTGGTCTGCAAGCTGACACAGAGAGAGATAGAGGAGAGGCCGTGTCGGAAATCTGCTGTTGTGACTTTGGCTATGGCTATTAAAGATCATTTACTGATTAATTACTGGAATAATTCATTTATCTAATTTATTGTAATTAACTTGCTTATCCTATCCAAATTAATCAAAGGTTGGGCACCATCAAGTTTTTTTTAAATATAGAGATCTCTTGAATTAACTCCGTCCGTAGTTATCATTAACCGTTATACCAATCCTATATTAACAATAGTCTTAATCAACAGTTACTATATTCTCATTGTGAAAGTTGTTGAGCTCAGAAACTTCAAGGATCCAATCACTTGTAAATGAACTCAAGGCCACAAATTCATTTTTAAGGTTGTCACGTCCTGACCATAGAAAGATGTTATTTTCTACGGTAGAGTAGGTCAGGGTTTTTCTTCTTCTATGTTTTCTATTTCTATGTTGTCAGGGTCTAGTTTTGTATTTCTATGTTGGGGTTTTATTTGGAATGATCTCCAATTAGAAGCAGCTGGTCCTCGTTGTCTCTAATTGGAGATCCTACTTAAGTAGGTTTTTTCCACCTGGGTTTGTGGGAGATTGTTTTTTGAGTAGTGTATGTTTTAACTCTGCGTCTTGGTTTGTTCTTTAGTTTATGTATCGCATAGTTTCACAGTGTAAATAAAATGTGGAACAACACACATGCTGTACTTTGGTCTGCTTCTCCTTACGACAACCATGACAAAGGTTTTATTTACTAGACTAAATAAGTTGGAAAATTAGGTAGTTAACAGAGTATAGCAGAACAGAGTAAGGCAGGGTCCAGGCTAACAGAATACAACACAGTTATTGAAGTGAGAATCTCCACAGGTCAACATAAATTAACTTCTGTACTTGAACTGAGCAAATACAGCAGTACATACATTCACCAGACTTTTGAGGATGACATGGTCTTATCAACTGATAGTTGTCACCACTGTTGAATTATAGGTTCATCCACCAAGAGTTGCCAGTGGCTAGGCTATCAGTTCGCATCCGAATGTGGACAATGCCTTAACAGTATTAATTATGATACCTAATTAAGACTAACAGTCTTACAATAATCTGTTACTGCCACCACTTTTACACAGACAGCATCACAAAAAAGGAAAATGCAACGCATCAAGGTATTTACGTGAATTTGAGTGTCGTATTGTTCAGTCGAGTTTCTGTTATGATGGAGTGGTACACAGGGAAAAGGTCTGTGGTCCTGGCGTTTGGAGCTTTCGGTCGAAGAAGGCCCTCATAGAAGCTCAAACACAGGCTCTCTCAGTTCAGTTCTCAGTTCGTTCAGTTCAACGAGATAAAGTTTGTTAAGACACTAGGGTGCAATATAATGTTGGTTTCGGTTTGCCTTTGGGAGCGATGAAGACTCAGCGGTTCCTCTCAGGCGAATCTTCTATTTGAGTAGGATGGTGCAAATCAAAGTTGCGTAGGTTTCTCGCAGCTATGTTTTGGTTCCAAGGAGATGGATCATTGAACCTTCAAGGCATGGCCTACACCTCACAAAGATCTGATCTGATTTCTGGTTAGTAAGTCCTCTTATTTAAAATCAGAATCACAGAAGGCAGGGTCTAACGGCCCAGTTATGCAACAAGGGAACGCCCCGTTGATTGTAAAGATTTGGCATATCCATTTTCATAGGCGATAAACATGAAACTTACTCATGTTTCACAAAATGTTTCACGAAATACAAAAAGGTGTTTTTGAATGTGAGAACTATCTCTAGGATGAGGTACATAGTCTGGGGAGGCAAAATGTGACCTTTTTTGCTCTTGCCATTTTCTCCTTGTTAATTAAGAAGAGTGAGGAAAAAAGCGTTCTTTTGTTGGAACATAGCTGTGGCGCCTCTCGGATGACCTCCCTCCCTTAATACATGTAAGTTGTAGAAAGGGTCTGCTGACTGTCTCCTGACAACCAGCCTGGCATTCAGAGTCATAACAGGATTGTGGGAAGAGCAGTTTGTTTGTTCTGTGATGGGTTGAAAGGAGGCTCTGTGAATTACAGAATCTGTGAAGCTTGGCATGAAATGTCACGCTCTGTCCACTCATGGGTTCACGACACAACACTGTCTTGCCTACTACTTACTAAAATGACATACTGTGTCCTAATAGCAGGCTACTACATACTATTAAGAAACTACTGTTTATTAAAAATGTATTCTGTAAGAAACAAATGTAAACATAATAGGCTCATACGTCTAATCCGCAATTGTGTTGCAACCCGCCATTTGTTCATTTTGGTATAATGCGTCCCCTTATCTGATTATTAACTGTTGACAAAATAATGTTGGTCTGGAAAGACGGTTCTCTTCCTCAATAGTGTGCAATGAATTCTACAAGATGAAAAGCCGAAATGAATCTGACATCCTGGCATTTAAAGCATGCAAATTGTCCAGTGTCAGGGCAGTGTTAGTAATAGCAGGGGTGACTTTGGTGATATTGTTGGGATATTATGTGCTGAGGGCATTGATGTTAAAATGACTACACAGTGTTGGGTTACCTCAAGATGAGGTAAAATTGATTAAGCTACAGCACGTTTATATTGGGTGGCTATGGAGGAAGATGATGGGGAGCAAAGTGAGAATGACATGGCTTGGGAACACCTCTTGGATCCTGCAGTCTGATGGGGAAGACTGGGCGAAAGCATGAGGAGGCTTTTTAGGGCTTCCATTTTTGCCAACCTCAGCAGAAAAGTATCCTGAAGTCATAGTCAGGCTAAGAGAGAGTGGGAATTGTCATGTTATCAAACTTTGGTGGAGGAAGCCAACAGCTTCATCTGGAATGGCATTCTGTTGTGTGATGAGAGATTGTAATACGAGTGTACATATAGAACAGAGGCCATAAGCCTAACTGTGAATGTTAATCATGTTTTATTTTTTGTTCATGTTTTATTATTATTATTATTGTTTGTCCATTTATAAGTAATTTCCAAGTGTATGTAGTGTTGAACAGTATGGAGTTAAATGTTCAAAACGGGGGACTGTTAGATTCTGGGTTAAACTTGGAACATTGTTATACTAGAGACATGATACATCAGGAGTAACACTATAGTATATGAGGAGTGATAGAGACTGGTTTTTACATCAGAAGTTAATGGTTATCTGTAGGAGCCAGATGGCTTTGGAATGTGCTGGGTAGAGGGGAGGCAGTCACGGGAGTGCTATAGGTGATATGGGTGGAGAGCTTTGAATTAGGCATCAATGAGGTTGAGGTCAGGTCAGGTCACCTTAAGGGAGGAGGAGCGGTTTATTACCCCATCACTTTGTCTTCCTGTCGAACCATAAAATATGTAAGGGTTGGAGAGAAGGAGAAGTGCATCTAAATTGGAGTATATATACTTGTGTTGGTGGAAACATGTCTTGTCTGATGCAGCTGTACTGACCCCCCTCTGGGAAGAATAAACTTGGTTAGGCTTTCATAGTGTCCGTTGAGTTTTTTACTCTGAGAATTAGAACCTAACAAAACACAGAAGGCATTTTTTGAAGTTATATTCTTGCTCTCAATAATTTCCACTCTAGAGTTGCTGAGATAGCATTATAGTACTAGCCAATCTTGATAGGCTTACAGTTTCACCATCACATAGGAAATCATCTTGATATAGTTATAATGAAAACAGACATGAACACAGTAGTTAATCAGTTCACCTTCACCTGTCCAGGTAAATCTATCTACTCCCCCGTATGTGTGACTGACTGTTTTCTCGGCTCTTTCTTTTTGTAGACTCAATAAAAAAAAACTCTGAAATGTTTGACTTGTTAAGTGGTTGTAGTTATACACGTGCCACGTTCAACCAGTTAGCAAGTTTGACATTTCGGGGTTTCCTAGTTCCGAGTAGCACGTGAACGCGGCATGAACCCTTTACTTGGCTGAACTCGCTCTGACAAGCTAGTTTACTGTGCAGATGGATTCTTCTTACCTATTAATTTGATTCACTTCCTACATGTTAAAAGGCAATATAATTTAATTAACTTCTGTAAACTAGACCAGTATACCTGCTGGGGTTACAGAGTTATATAACCACTCCCCCAAGCAACTTTGAGGCTCATGCTGCGTTCGTAACCAGGTGGGAGGTGAGAATTTACCAGTTGTGAAGTTGTAAATACCAGTTGGATGCATTCACATGGTTTGAACTTGTTGAGAAATGCTGGATGGCTAATGGCCTACAAGCTGAGTAAACCATAAACTAAAAGTACAGCTGTTACGCTAGTAAACAAATTATAGTGTTCAAAAACAAAATTCATAGATTGATTTTTATAAATCTTTTTTTATAACACTTCATTTTATGCATATGTAATAAGTATTGTAATTAATTGTTATAATGTATAGTTATACTGTACTAATAAAATGTAACTGGTCATAATTGCAGTCTGTAATTACACAGGTGTAACAACGAATGCTTGCTACCATGCTTGTTACAAATGTTCATGTTTCCAATAGCATCCAATGCATCATTTTTCAACCTGCACAAACCACAGTTATAAGTGTTAATCAATTTAAAACCAACCACCTCATTGAAACAGCTCTGCTATAAAGGGATCTGGAGTCTGATGCCCATGCCCAGATCAAGCTTTCGTTTGAAACGAATGGAAGCTTATAAGCACTATGGAAAAAATGGGGGGTTTACATCATTTAACCTGTTATGGCTAGGGGGCAGTATTTTCACGGCCGGATAAAATACGTACCCGATTTAATCTAATTATTACTCCTGCCCAGAAACTAGAATATGCATATAATTACTGGCTTTGGATAGAAAACACCCTAAAGTTTCTAAAACTGTTTGAATGGTGTCTGTGAGTATAACAGAACTCATATGGCAGCCAAAAACCTGAGAAGATTCCAAACAGGAAGTACCCTCTCTGACCATTCCTTGAGCTTCTTGGCTCTGTTTAAAGAAAATGTAGGATCTTTGCTGTAACGTGACACTACCTACGGCTCCCATAGGCTCTCAGAACCCGGGAAAAAGCTGAATGATGTAATTCCAGCCGCTGGCTGAAAAACTTTAGCGCGTTTGGATGGTGGTCGATCAGAGTACCATCAGACTGAGGCTCGTGCACGAGGGGATCCCATGCTTTTACTTTCTCTCTCTCTGAACGTAAACACGCTTTGCCGGTCGTAATATTATCGCTTTCTTACGAGAAAAATGGCATAAAAATTGATTTTAAACAGCGGTTGACATGCTTCGAAGTACGGTAATGGAATATTTAGAATTTTTTTGTCACGAAACGCGTCGGGCGCGTAACCCTTATTTACCCTTTCGGATAGTGTCTTGAACGCACGAACAAAACGCCGCTATTTGGATATAACAATGGATTATTTGGGACCAAATCAACATTTGTTATTGAAGTAGAAGTCCTGGGAGTGCATTCTGACGAAGAACAGCAAAGGTAATAACATTTTTCTTATAGTTAATATGACTTTGGTGAGTGCTAAACTTGGTGGGTGTCTAAATAGCTAGCCGTGATGGCTGGGCTATCTGAGAATATTGCAAAATGTGCTTTCACCAAAAAGCTATTTTAAAATCGGACACAGCGAGTGCATAGAGGAGTTCTGTATCTATAATTCTTAAAATAATTGTTATGTTTTTTGTGAACGTTTATCGTGAGTAATTTGTAAATTCACCGGAAGTTTGCGGGGGGTATGCTAGATCTGAACGTCACATGCTAATGTAAAAAGCTGGTTTTTGATATAAATATGAACTTGATTGAACAAAACATGCATGTATTGTATAACATAATGTCCTAGGGGTGTCATCTGATGAAGATCATCAAAGGTTAGTGCTGCATTTAGCTGTGGTTTGGATTTATGTGACATTATATGCTAGCTTGAAAAATGGGTGTCTGATTATTTCTGGCTGGGTACTCTGCTGACATAATCTAATGTTTTGCTTTCGTTGTAAAGCCTTTTTGAAATCGGACAGTGTGGTTAGATAAAGGAGAGTCTTGTCTTTAAAATGGTGTAAATAGTCATATGTTTGAAAAATTGAAGTTTTTGTATTTTTGAGGAATTTGTAATTCGCGCCACGCCCATCATTGGCTATTGGAGCAGGTGTTCCGCTAGCGGAACGTCTCGATGTAAGAGGTTAAAACAACAAAAACATGGTTTATCATTTAATGGTGCATTTGATCTGGATAGCAACAGTAGCTACTTACTTTACTAACCATCAAACATTGTTAACACATTAATACATACATTGTGAGATGCTGCTTGCCAAATTCTGAGCCTAATAAGCTTGGTTGAAGAATGGTTTATAAATGCACTGGTTTAACTTCTTAGTGATCCCTTCCCGCTCGAGTCCCGTTAACGGGATTGATTTGACAACATCCAGTGAAATTGGAGTGCGCCAAATTCAAAAACAGAAATACTCATAATAAAAATTCATAAAACATACAAGTGTTAAACATCAAAATAAAGCTTAACTTCTTGTTAATCCAGCCGCTGTGTCAGATTTCAAAAAGGCTTTACGGCAAAAGCAGACCATGCGATTATCTGAGGACAGCGCCCCGCATACAATCACATGAAAATCAGATTTCAACCAGGCAGGTGCGCGACAAAAGTCAGAAATAGTGATGTAATTAATGCCTTACCTTTGAAGATCTTCTTCTGTTGGCACTCCAAAATGTCCCAGAAACATCACAAATGGTCCTTTTATTTGATAATGTCCTTCTTTATGTCCCAAAAATGTCAATTTATTTGGCGCGTTTGATTCAGAAATAGACCGGTTCCAACTCGCCCAACATGCCTACAAAGTATCTAATAATTTACCTGTAAACTTGGTCCAAACATTTCAAACAACGTTCCTAATCCAACCTTAGGTATCCTAAAACGTAAATAATCGATAAAATTTAAGACGGAATATACTGTGTTCAATACCGGATAAATACAACGTGAATCGCGTTCCAGTTCACGCGCACCAAACAGAAGAGTCCACTTGGCTTGACACTTACAATGAACAGCCCTACTTCCTCATTTCTCAAAAGAAAAACATCAACTAATTTCTAAAGACTGTTGACATCTAGTGGAAGCCATAGGAACTGCAACTGCAACCATTTTTCCCCCCCTGGATGGTTTGTCCTCGGGGTTTCGCCTGCCAAATCAGTTCTGTTATACTCACAGACATTATTTCAACAGTTTTAGATACTAGAGTGTTTTCTATCCAAATCTACCAATTATATACATATCCTAGTTTCTGGGCCTGAATAACAGGCAGTTTACTTTGGGCACGCTTTTCATCCGGACGTGAAAATACTGCACCCCTATCCCTATGAAGTTTTAAGAACATTCTCACTTTTGGATGGGATGCACTGGTGCACTTATTTATCCCAGGAATTAAGGCATCATGTAAAGATCTGCCCATCTGCACAACATGTTCGAAATAACAACGACCTTGAATGTACCCACAATTTGTATTGACACGGATGTCATGGTGACAGTCCCCCCATCCTGGGAAAAATATTATTTGTCCCCCCAATATATCACTGTAAACATAACTATGTATTTTAAATAATATTAATAATACGCAATGAAAGCAATTGTGCTGATTATAGACACTTAATAGCGCGTTTTTAAGTTTCAAAAGATTGCGACCCCCCCACCCTTTGCCTCACAATGGTTTGATCCACTGCCAGTTCCTTAGTTGTCAAGGTAACAGAGGGGTCGTGTCTACTGTCTGAAAGGCACTCAATGCACGTAACTGACGGGAGGTTCATCCAGTCAATCGCGCCAATGCAATGTTTTGTTTTATGTTGGCAGGGTTCACACACACACTAGCTGAATATGCAGAGCTAGCACGCAAATATTAACTATTAAGCTAGCTAGTACCTATTCCATTTATGTGGCGTCGTCAAAGATGGAATCTTTGCTATCGTCAATTTATTCCAAGATCAGCATGCAGATGATGTAAGTTAGTGCTTCAAAGTCCCTGTGATAAGGTTAGCGATAAACTGAACAGAACTACACTCTCTTCTACCATTGTCTTAAATATATTTAATGGTCTCGTCGCAAGGGAACTTTTATTTATTTCTTTTATTTTACCTTTATTTAACCCGGGTAGCAAAGATTATAGCAAACACCACTGAAACGGAATTGGTGCTCGCTAGCTTTGCAAATTCAGCTTTTGTTGGAAGCCAGCCAATATGAAACAAACTATTAAAATTACAAAAGGTTGCAGCATATGTTGTGTAAATGGTGAACTCATACAGCTGTCAACTCTTGTCACTGCAATCCGTTTCACATTTGCTAGCTACCTTTTAGATCGAAGCCCATATAGAATGATAGAAGATAAGATGATAGAAGCCCATCTCCTACTGTAAATAACCTACACACTGTGTGTGTGTGTGTGTAGCCACCCAGCCAGGTAGAAAAATGGCAGAAAAATAAAAAAGACGGACATCAGAGTATTTTTCAGTACACCAAAACGCAAAGTAAGATCCCTAGTAGCCTGATATCTCAAAGACTAGTTGATAAAATGTTCATAAGAAAGAAATGAAATTCTAATGGAAATGTTTCATAATGATGTCATTAGGCAGAACAGGCAACAGATGGCACACAGACAGCAGAGTTGGGGACAGATATGCAGGGACAGACTGGCAGAGACAGGGAGTCTCAGGTAAGTTTGAGTCTTTGTTTGGCAACATTATGAAAGGTTCTCAATTTTCTTGACTTGTAAAATAGGAACATAATTGGAAAATGCCATGGATACCCCCACTCTCAACTTAAACTAGTGACTGAACTATGATTTGTTAAAGGCAATGGTATTGCTGTTGTGATTAGTTGTGTAGTTTTGGGTACCGGTAGTTAGGAGTACGGCAAACACCTTATTTCTTTGGTTCCTCAATATACATTTACCATATTACAATGTAGGCTATGTGTTACAGTGCTACTTTTGGTGTCCCCCTCAGGAATTGCTCTTGAGAAAATTTCATGTAATTGTCCCCTCCAAAGTTGATATCAGATTTTCACCCCTGGTGACAGTGTGCAAAGAACAGAGATCGAGAAGAAAGTTGTGTGCAAAATCCAGACATAATAGATTGTTCCATCTACTCAGTGTTGTAGAGGAAACAAAAACTTTGCTACAGGAGAGAGAAGGTAGGTTTTGCATCTAATTCGTTTTGCTTTTTGGATACAGTCTAGTGGTTAGGATTCAGCCGCGGCCCGGGTTCAATTACCAGTCAGGGAACTACTCTTTGGGCTCCAGAGTGGCACAGTGGTCTAAGGCAATGCATCTCCGTGCTTGAGGCATCACTACAGAACCTGGTTCAAATCCAGGCTCTATCACAACCGGCTGTGATTGGGAGTCCCATAGGGCGGCACACAATTGGCCCAGCGTCGTTAGGGTTTGGCTGGGGTAGGCCGTCATTGTAAATAAGAAGCATAATATTAGCCATATTGCATTAGATAGCTAGCTAACTAGCAGGCAAATGCTAGCCAACTACCTAAATCATCCAGCAAATGCTAGCTAACATTTTTGATAGGCCTAGCTAACAAACGTTTGCTGCTGTTTTTAGTAGGCCTACCAACTAGGCTAACTAGCTAGCTGACTCAATATCTACAGAATAGACTTTCCATGCAATTTGTTGACTTTCTTTAGATTAGCACATAATCACATTGGCAAGCAAACAGTCAAGGAATTTTCTGCAATAATATATACTCTTCCCTAAACGATTGACAACTGAAGAATAACATTCTAAATTCAAAACATTTACAAGTTAGATAAGAAGGTGGAAACAAAAATAAGAAAAATACAAAAAAGAGGAACATTTTATTTCATTCAACAATATGTATTGTGTCTTATCTGATAATTGTGCATGCGACTGAATAATCGAATAAAGCATTTTTTGAAAGCTACAACTCAGTCTGTCTGACTGACAGGAGAGATGAGGGGGGGGGAGGAGTTTTCACCACCATTATTAAGACCAGGTCTGAAGTATGCATAGGGTTTCTTAGTGAAGGTACAACCAGTGAAAGAGTAGATATGAGACTTGGCCTCAACATCATGAGACTCATCATAATCCACAAACACCCCCACTGTCTGGGGCTTCTCTCTCAGGAGGAGGGGGACAGATTTTC
The DNA here is from genome assembly GCF_901001165.1 of Salmo trutta. NCBI lineage: Eukaryota > Metazoa > Chordata > Actinopteri > Salmoniformes > Salmonidae > Salmo > Salmo trutta. The sequence goes on from NC_042979.1 coordinate 29,088,055, forward strand.
CAGTTAAAGCCCAGTACTCATTCCCATACAATGTGCCAGTGGATGAGCTGGCACACGAGACGTGGCTTCAGTTCATGTCAGGAGACAGTTGACAATGGTAGTGGAGTGGAGTAGTCATCACCTCTTAAATCAGGGAACAGGAGGGGACTTAGCTGTAAATACAAATAGCAGATACATTAAGTCCACAGCATTTTCAGCAGCGGTGGCCATTCTACAATTCTGGCAGAAATAACTGCACACTCGCGCTGGTAGCTAGCTAACTACTGAAGTTAGCAAAGCAAATATAAATAAATTACACTGACTTCACACAAAACTTAAGTTCTAAAACCAAGAAAACAATTTATAATAACCCTATATATCCTACCAACGGGACATCAAAAACTGTAATATCCTATGTTTCACGGAATCGTGGCTGAATGACGACATGGATATTCAGCTAGCGGGATATACGCTGCACCGGCATGATAGAACAGCACACTCCGGTAAGACGAGGGGGGGGGGGGGCGGTCTGTGCATATTTGTAAACAACAGCTGGTGCATGAAATCTAAGGAAGTGTCACGACCGTCGTATAAATAATTGGACCAAGGCGCAGTGTGAGTAGAGTTCCACATTTTAATGAAAGTTTGTGAAATTTCCAAAACAACAAAGATATAACGATCGTGAAATATGTAGCGCACATAGGCACTCATACAAAACAATATCCCATGTAGCAGGTGGGAAAAAGGACACACTAAGTATGATCCCCAAATAGAGGTAACAATATTCAGCTGCCTCTAATTGGGAACCATACACACACCAACATAGAAATATAATACCTAGAAACCCCCCTAGTCACGCCCTGACCTAAAACACCATAGAGAACCCCGAGGGCTCTCTCTGGTCAGGGTGTGACAGGAAGTCTCGAGATTTTGCTCGCCTGAAGTAGAGTATATTGTGATAAATTGCAGGCCACACTACTTGCCTAGAGAGTTTTCAGCTATACTTTTCGTGGCTGTTTATTTACGACCACAGACAGATGCTGGCACTAAGACTGCACTCAGTCAGCTGTATAAGGAAATAAGCAAACAGGAAACCACTCACCCAGAGGCGGCACTCCTTGTGGTCGAAGAATTTAATGCAGGGAAACTAAAATCAGTTCTACCAAATGTCTATCAACAAGTTAAATGTGCAACCAGAGGGAAAGAAATTCTAGATCACTTGTATTCCACACACAGAGACGCGTACAAAGCTCTCCCTCGCCCTCCATTTGGTAAATCTGACCACAACGCTATCCTCCTGATTCCTGCTTACAGGCTAAAATTAAAGCAGTAAGCACCAGTGACTCGGTCAATAAAAAATGGGTCAGATGAAGCAGATGCTAAACGACAGGACTGTTTTGCTATCACAGACTGGAACATGTTCCGGGATTCTTCCGATGGCATTGAGGGGTACACCACATCAGTCACTGGCTTCATCAATAAGTGCATCGAGGACGTCGTCCCCACAGTGACTGTACGTACATACCCCAACCAGAAGCCATGGATTACAGGCAACATTCGCACTGAGCTAAAGGGTAGAGCTGCCGCTTTCAAGGTGTGGGACTCTAACCCGGGAGCTTACAAGAATTCCTGCTATTCCCTGCGATGAACCATCAAACAGGCAAAGCGTCAATACAGGGCTAAGATCGAATCATACTACACCGGCTCCGATGCTCGTCTTATGTGGCAGGGCTTGCAAACTATTACAGACTACAAAGGGAAGCACAGCCGCGAGCTGCCCAGTGACATGAGCCGTCAAGACGAGCTAAATCACTTCTATGCTCGCTTCGAGGCAAGCAACACTGAGGCATGCATGAGAGCATCAGCTGTTCTGGATGACTGTGTGATCACGCTCTCCGTAGCCGACGTGAGTAAGACCTTTAAACAGGTCAACATACACAAGGCTGCGGGGCCAGACGGATTACCAGGACGTGTGCTGCGGGCATGTGCTGACCAACTGGCAGGTTGTCTTCACTGACATTTTCAAAATGTCCCTGATTGAGTCTGTAATACCAACATGTTTCAAGCAGACCACCATAGTCCCTATGCCCAAGAACACAAAGGCAACCTGCCTAAATGACTACAGACCCGTAGCACTTACGTCTGTAGCCATGAAGTGCTTTGAGGCTGATAATGGCTCACATCAACAACATTATCCCAGAAACCCTAGACCCACTCCAATTTGCATACCGCCCATACAGATGCACAAATGATGCAATCTCTATTGCACTCCACACTGCCCTTTCCCACCTGGACAAAAGGAACACGTATGTGAGAATGCTATTCATTGACTACAGCTCAGCGTTCAACACCATAGTACCCTCAAAGCTCATCACTAAGCTAAGGATCCTGGGACTAAACACCTCCATCTGCAACTGGATCCTGGACTTCCTGACGGGCCGCCCCCAGGTGGTGAGGGTAGGTAGCAACACATCTGCCACGCTGATCCTCAACACTGGAGCGCCCCAGGGGTGCGTGCTCAGTCCCCTCCTGTACTCCCTGTTCACCTACGACTGCATGGCCAGGCACGACACCAACACCATCATTTGTAGACGACACAGCAGTGGTAGGCCTGATCACCGACAACGACGAGACAGCCTATAGGGAGGAGGTCGGAGACCTGGCTGGGTGGTGCCAGAATAACAACTTCTCCCTCATTGTGAGCAAGACTAAGGAGATGATTGTGGACTACAGGAAAAGGAGGACCGAGCATGCCCCCATTCTCATCGACGGGGCTGTAGTGGAGCAGGTTGAGAGCTTCAAGTTTCTTGGTGACCACATCAACAACAAACTAGAATGGTCCAAACACACCAAAACAGTCGTGAAGAGGGCATGACAAAGCCTATTCCCAGTCAGGAAACTAAAAAGATTTGGGTCCTGAGATCCTCAAAAGGTTCTACAGCTGCAACATCGAGAGCATCCTGACTGGTTGCATCACTGCCTGGTACGGCAACTGCTCAGCCTCTGACCGCAAGGCACTACAGAGGGTAGTGCGTACGGGCCAGTACATCACTGGGGCTAAGCTGCCTGCCATCCAGGACCTCTACACCAGGCGGTGTCAGATGAAGGCCCGAAAATTTGTCAAAGACCCCAGCCACCCCAGTCATAGACTGTTCTCTCTACTACCGCATGGCAAGCAGCACCGGAGTGCCAAGTCTAGGACAAAAAGGCTTCTCAACAGTTTTTACCCCCAAGCCATAAGACTCCTGAACAGGTAATCAAATGACTACCCGGACTATTTGCATTGTCTTTCCATACTCTAGTGATTTGTTTTCATGGACAAGACAAAAACACACGTCTGGTTAGTCCGACAGAACAATTCCAGAGAGTTTGTCATGCTCCTTAAACATCCTGTCTTCAAGGTTCTCCACACGGTCATTCAGCTTGTGTCTGATGCTCTGATGAGACTGCAGGTGAGACACAGAATGAAATCAGACACTCTAGGCAGGACTTCAGGGCCTTGAGCTTTTTCCCAGTGCAGACATCACAGGCCACTTCTCCAGGTTTGGCAGGGCATTGGTCTGGACTGCTGGTGTCTTTAACCGACTTACTGAACTGAGCAGCCATCTCAGAAATAAAAGTATTTACGCAAAGATAAAGACTTCTGTAGAATTTCTCCTTATACATTGGACACTGGCACAGGTCAGTGGTATCCCAGTACCAGCTAATACATGTGGTATGATGGCATTTAAATAGATCCTGGGAACAGGCTATTGCTCTCAATAGTTTCCACTCTAGAGTTGTTGAGATAGCATTATAATACTAGCCAATGTTGCTTACAGTTTCACCATCACATAGGAAATCACCTTGATACAGTCATCATGAAAACAGACATGAACCCAATAGTTAATCAGTTCATCTTTACCTGTCCAGGTAAATCTCTCTACTCACCTGTATGAGTGTGACTGACTGTTTTCACTGATCTTTCTATTTGTAGTATCACATGAGGCCCAGCAACTCTGTATGTAATTGTTTGAGAAAGATTGCTGAACAGTTGTAGGAACTCTGTTTTTGTGCAGACTATACTACCTGTCTGTCTCTCCACTTGAGTTTTACTTCAGCAGTGACATTAACATGCTCCTCCCTACCCTGTTCTTCCTGGTAGAGTTAACCCTTTACATGGCTGAACTCACTCTGACAGGATATTTTACTGTAGAGATGGAATCTTCTTACCTAATATCCTATTCATTTGACTCACTTCTAACAGCTCTCCTCATGTTAAAAGGCAATTTAATTCAAAAGTTAAAACTTGAGGTTTCATTTTTGATTACTTTCTGTAAACTAGAACAGTAAACCTGATGACGTCACTGGGTTATAACCACTCCACATAGCAACATTGGGGTTTATTGCATGTTTTCACTCAGACAATGGACACCCCTTCAAATTAGTGGATTCGGCTATTTCAGCCACACCCGTTGCTGACAGGTGTATAAAATCAAGCACACAGCTATGCAGTCTCCATAGACAAACATTGGCAGTAGAATGGCCTTACTGAAGAGCTCACCAATTTTCAACATTTCTAACAAGTCAGTTCGGCCAAGCAGCCACACACAAGCCTAACATTACCATGCACAATGTCAAGCGTCAACTGGAGTGGTGTAAAGCTTGCCGTATTAAACTCTGGAGCAGTGGAAACACGTTCTCTGAAGTGATTAATCACGCTTTAACCATCTGACAGTCCGACGGACTAATCTGGGTTTGACGGATGCCGGGGAAATCGCTACCTGCCTGAATGCATATATATATATATATATATATATATATATATATATATACATACAGTATCTCACAAAAGTGAGTACACCCCTCACATTTTTGTAAATATTTGAGTATATCTTTTCATGTGACAACACTGAAGAAATGACACTTTGCTACAATGTAAAGTAGTGAGTGTACAGCTTGTATAACAGTGTAAATTTGCTGTCCCCTCAAAATAACACAACACACAGCCATTAATGTCTAAACCGCTGGCAACAAAAGTGAGTACACCCCTAAGTGAAAATATCAAAATTGGGCCCGAAGTGTCAATATTTTGTGTGGCCACCATCATTTTCCAGCACTGCCTTAACCCTCTTGGGCATGGAGTTCACCAGAGCTTCACAGGTTGCCACTGGAGTCCTCTTCCACTCCTCCATGACGACATCACAGAGCTGGTGGATGTTAGAGACCTTGCACTCCTCCACCTTCCGTTTGAGGATGCCCCACAGATGCTCAATAGTGTTTAGGTCTGGAGACATGCTTGGCCAGTCCATCACCTTTACCCTCATCTTCTTTAGCAAGGCAGTGGTCGTCTTGGAGGTGTGTTTGGGGTCGTTATCATGTTAGAATACTGCCCTGCGGCCCAGTCTCCGAAGGGAGGGGAACATGCTAGGCTTCAGTAAGTAACAATACATGTTGGCATTCATGGTTCCCTCAATGAACTGTAGCTCCCCAGTGCCGGCAGCACTCATGCAGCCCCAGACCTTGACACTCCCACCAACATGCTTGAGTGTAGGCAAGACACACTTGTCTTTGTACTCTTCACCTGGTTGCCGCCACACACGCTTGACACCATCTGAACCAAATAAGTTTATCTTGGTCTCATCAGACCACAGGACATGGTTCCAGTAATCCATGTCCTTAGTCTGCTTGTCTTCAGCAAACTGTTTGCAGGCTTTCTTGTGCATCATCTTTAGAAGAGGCTTCCTTCTGGGACGACAGCCATGCAGACCAATTTGATGCAGTGTGCGGCGTATGGTCTGAGCACTGACAGGCTGACCCCCCACCCCTTCAACCTCTGCAGCAATGCTGGCAGCACTCATACGTCTATTTCCTAAAGGCAACCTCTGGATATGACGCTGAGCACGTGCACTCAACTTCTTTGGTCGACCATGGCGAGGCCTGTTCTGAGTGGAACCTGTCCTGTTAAACCGCTGTATGGTCTTGGCCATCGTGCTGCAGCTCAGTTTCAGGGTCTTGGCAATCTTCTTATACCACAGGCCATCTTTATGTAGAGCAACAATTATTTTTTTCAGATCCTCAGAGAGTTCTTTGCCATGAGGTGCCATGTTGAACTTCCAGTGACGAGTCAGTATGAGGGAGTGTGAGAGCGATGACACCAAATGTAACACACCTGCTCCCCATTCACACCTGAGACCTTGTAACACTAACGAGTCACATGACACCGGGGAGGGAAAATGGCTAATTGGGCCCAATTTGGACATTTTCACATAGGGGTGTACTCACTTTTGTTGCCAGCGGTTTAGACATTAATGGCTGTGTGTTGAGTTATTTTGAGCGGACAGCAAATTTACTCTGTTATACAAGCTGTACACTCACTACTTTACATTGTAGCAAAGTGTCATTTCTTCAGTGTTGTCACATGAAAAGATATACTCAAATATTTACAAAAATGTGAGGTGTGTACTTACTTTTGTGAGATACTGTTTTTATATACACACATACATACATATACGCATTCGGAAAGTATTCAGACCCCTTAACTTTTTACACAATGGATTAAATCATTTTCCCCCTTCATCAATCTACACACAATACTCCATAATGACAAAGAAAAAACAAGTTTTTAGAAATGTTTGATGTATTATTAAAAATTAAAAACTGAAATAGTACATTTACATAAGTATTCAGACTCTTTATTCAGTACTTTGTTGAAGCACCTTTGGCAGTGATTGCAGCCTCGAGGCTTCTTGGGTATGATGCTACAAGCTTGGCACACCTGTATTTTCTTTATTTTTACTCTTTTCTTAGTTCACTGAATTCTTTATGAGAGGATTACAGAAGCACACACACTCATGTTAGTCCCTCTGACAGGCAAGTGCTGATTTATGAGTCCAATTCCCCCAAACAGACACAGCCAGCAGTCACTACAGTGAGTGCGTGATTGAGTGAGTGAGTGAGTGTGTTGTACTCCCCTAGTGATTGATTATCCTGTCCGTCTGGTCTGTGATATTTTTTAATGTAATCTCTCTCAACATGAAGAATGTGAGGCTCTAGAGAAAACAAACCCCTTGGTCTGTTTGTGTGCAACCAACTGTGTTTGAACCCAGGTTGTCTGCACACCACAATACCGTGTTGGCTCACTGAGCTAAAGCTCTGGGAGCTAACACAAGTTTTCAGGTCTCAGGCAAGGTTACTCATCATGCAAACTGTGGTCAACAACCTACCTGCCTCTTCATATCCCTACTCTGCCTGTCTGTGTCCTGTCCTACTAGAACAGAACAGCCTCATTCATCATCAGGATTCATAAACAGTCAGAGGCGTCATGCCCATAGGGGGAACAGGGGCACGTGCCCCCTCAGATATGTCCTGTTATTTTTTTAAATAATAATATTAATAATACATAAAAAAAATGTTTCTCTGTAATACTGCTAGCCATCTAGCAATTTGGCTTTAGCTAGCCCAGATAGGTTCCCAAACTCCCAACCATAACTAGCTACCAAGAAACCATTTCAGGCTATCAATCAAGTTAGAGCAGCTAGTTTGTCTATCTATCTTAGCTGTCATGCCTGCTGGCAAGGTTGGTAGACTTTATAAAGCAAAAGCTAAATATACTGAATAAGACTCACATTCCTTTCAATATTTTACCCAGGTGTTTAGCAGAGATGCAGAGAAACATATTTTGTTTATTTAAAAAAAAGAACCACCATTCAGGAAGATACAGACAGCTCAAAAGGTCATATGCTGATTTTGTTTTATATTTTTCACATAGAATTAATCATAATGATTGTGGCTCTAGATTGCAGGAAAAAGCTTATTCAGGTGTTTAAAAAAATGCTAAATTCTTAAACTTACAGACCCCCTCCAGACCACCCCCCAGCCATCCTCACGTACTTTGTGCCCCCTACGATTTTTGAAAGACGCCCCTTTAACACGTTTATGACGGCCTGATGTTAGCTTTACGACACCTCTGTCAAGTTGTGTTTTATCGCCATTGCCCTGAAACATGAGCGGTGGGTGGGGGGTATTGGGTCAAAGCCTCTATCTGCAGTCTTTAATCAGTTACTAGAACACTCTCACAAATAAAAAGAGAAGAGCTGCTGGCAGAACCCACTCCTGTTAAAGAGCCCCAGCCATCAAATCCCACTAATTAACCTTTTACTGCATTGGGCTAAATCAGGGTCACACAGAGTGATTCTTGGTAGTCTTAAACAAATCTACCTTGAAACAAAGTATACACCTCACACACACGGTTATGGGCTTAGAAAAAGAAGACACCTGTACCATGTCATATAATGTATATACGCCATACTCTGTGTAGAGTATGGCGCCAACAGAGATGGTAGCCTAGCTTCGAGTTCTTAGGAAACTATGCAGTATTTTGTTTTTTTAATGTATTATTTTTACATTGTTACCCCAGGAAATCTTAAGTCTTATTACATACAGCTGGGAAGAACTATTGGATATAAGAGCAACGTCAACTTACCAACATTATGACCAGGAATACGACTTTCCTGAAGCAGATCGTCTGTTCGGACCACCACTCAGGACAATGGAGCTAATTCCAGTAGGCAATCCAAAACAACGACGACGCAGAAGGGGCAGATGAAGCGGCCACCTGGCCAGGCTCCATAGACGTGCAGATCGCACACCGTTACTGAGTATACTACTAGCCAATGTCCAGTCTCTTGACAACAAGGTAGACGAAATTCGAGCAAGGGTGCCTTCCAGAGAGACATCAGAGATTGTAACATTCTCTGTTTCATGGAAACATGGTACTCTCGGAATATGTTGTCGGAATCGGTTCAGCCACCGGGCTTCTCCATGCATTGCGCCGACAGAGATAAACACCTCTCTGGGAAAAGGAAGGGCGGGGTATATGCTTTATGATTAACAACTCATGGTGTAATCATAACAACATACAGGAACTCAAGTCCTTCTGCTCATCCAATCTAGAATTCCTTACAATCAAGTGCCAGCCATTTTACCTACCAAGACAATTCTCGTCAGTTATAGTCACAGCTGTGTACATTCTCCCTCAAGTAGACACCAAGACGGCCATCAAGGAACTTCACTGGACTATGTCATGACGTTGGCCTGTGGGTAAGGTTTATGACCCCCCCCTAAATACCTTTCTCCCTTCCCCTCTCTTACTGACCCTACTGAAGGACTGCTGTCCTGTTAAATATAGAGAGTCTGGGAACATCAAACAAATGGGGAAAGGAACCATATTTTGGTAATAAAACCAGTTGGAAATATGCTTGATAACGTAATGAGTATGGAGGTCAGTTCGTTGTTATCTGGGACATTATGACTGATGACAGGACGACATAAACTGTACCTGAGAAAGTATACACCCTCTAGTTATCAGAGTAACATGGAATTGTTATGCAATTGAAATGTTTGATATTGAAATTGTTTGTTAGGAGATTAAATGTAATTTTAGCTTCCAAATGAAAGAATTGGGTTTTCATAAGGAAAGTGCCCTGCTTGATCAGTGGCCCAACCCTGTGAAGAGACAGGGGTTATAAACGATGAAACACCTCCTTCCCCCTCTCCACTATATAAGCCTTTGACGAAAAGATAACCAGGAGTTCCAGTACGTGAGGTCTGCAGCCTCTACGTTAGAAGGACACACATGTCAAGAACAGAACTAAGCCAACCTTGGCGTGAGCTATGGTATGAACTGGTATGAACTTTGAGCTTATTCACTACAGAAGTGATACTTCCTAGCCGTTGAGTTAGCAGCTGCCGCTGTCGACGTGGGCTAGGAAAGGACGGACGACGGATCCAGTCTAACAGACGGACGAAGATACCACCACGTATCCAATTTACCACCAGAGACATTCTTACAAGTACAGGAAGATCTGTTGGCCAACCCGGCCAGCATCTACGACCAATCTACCGAAGCGCAGCTCAGAGTAAATATTTATTGCATTTTCATTTTCCAAATGGGCGGTAATTTAGAATGCATAAGATAATGTATTTACGATAGCATAGCTGCTGTTTCTTTGTTCCTAAGTCTTCCCGCCCTTTCATTCAAGCCCAACCCCCTTTCCTTTGTGTAACCAGGTTCCGTCCACCGGGACGTTTTCTGTATGACATCATTGGTATTCTGTGTATTTGTAATTCTGTGTGATTAGTTAGGTATTTAGTAAATAAATAATTAAACCCAATTTTGTATTACTGATTCAACTTGTTAGCCAGGGTTCGTGAAGATAACCAAGAATTTATAACTTTCATTATGACACTGAAAATAAGTTAAGGGTTAATATTGACTGCTATCGATGTAAAATATTACTAAGTATTTTAAGAGTTTATTCGGAAGATAACAGCTCTATAAACGTTATTCCGTGGTGCCCCGACTTTCTAATTAATTACATTTACATGATTAGCTTAATCAGGTAATATTAATTACAGAGAAATAATTTTATAAGTTAGCATGTCATATCACTTAATCCGGCATAGCCAAAGACACGACAACTATATACGAACTGGAAACCATACATCCCGAGGCTGCATTTATTGTAGCTGGGGATATTAACAAAGCAAATTAGAGAAGTCTACAACCACTGCTACTCTAACTTCCGTAATGAATACAAAGCCCTCCCCCGGCAAATCCAACCACGACGCCATCTTGCCCCTTCCGTCTTATAGGCTAAAACTCAAATAGGATGTACCAGTGACGAGAACCATTCAACGCTGGTCTGACCAATCGGAAGCCACGCTTTAATATTGTTTCGATCACACAGACTGGATTATGTTCCGGTCAGCCTAAGAGAACAACATTGACCTATACGCTCACTCGATGAGTGCGTTTATAAAGAAGTGCATAGGAGATGTTGTACCCACTGTGACTATTAAAACCTACCGTAACCAGAAACTGTGGATGGATGGCGGCATTCGCACTAAACTGAAAGCATGATCCACCGCATTTAGCCATGGAAAGAGGTCTGGGAATATGTCTGAATATAAACAGTGTAGCTATTCCCTCCGCAAGGCAATCAAACAAGCTAAATGCCAGTGCAGGGACAAGATGGAGTCGCAATTCAATGGCTCAGACACGAGGCGTATGTTGCAGGGTCTACAGGAAATCACAGACTACAAAAAGAAATCCAGCCACATCACGGACACCGACGACACGCTCCCAGACAAACAAAACACCTTCTTTGCCCACTTTGAGGATAATACAGTGCCACCATCGCGGCCCACTAACAAGGACTGCGCCCCCCCCCCCTTCTCCGTGGCTGACGTGAGAAAAACATTTAAACGTGTTAACCCTCGCAAGGCTGCTGGCCCAGACGGCATCCCTAGCCAGGTCCTCAAAGCATGCGCAGACCAGCTGGCTGGTGTGTTTACGAACATATTCAATCGCTCCCTATCCCAGTCTGTTGTCCCCACATGCTTCAAGATGGCTACCATTGTTCCTGTACCCACGAAGGCAAAGATAAGTGAACTAAATGACTATTGCCACATAGCACTCACTTCTGCCATCATGAAGTGCTTCAAGAGACTAGTCAAGGATCATATCACCTCCACCTTACCCGCCACCCTAGACCCACTTCACTTTACATACCGCCCCAACAGATCCACAGACGACGCAATCGCCATCACACTGCACACTGAACTATCCCATCTGGACAAAAGGAATATGTAAGAATGCTGTTCATTGACTACAGCTCAGCATTCAACACCATAGGATCAAGGATCATATCACCTCCACCTTACCCGCCACCCTAGACCCATTTCAGCTCATCATAAAGCTGGAGGCCCTGGGTCTCAACCTCGCCCGGTGCAATTGGGTCCTGGACTTTCTGATGGGCTGCCCCCAGGTGGTGAAGGTAGGAAACAACATGCTCAGCTCCCTCCTGTACTCCCTGTTCACCCATGACTGCATGGCCGTGCACGCCTCCAACTCAATCATCAAGTTTGCAGACAAAACAACAGTAGTGGGCTTGAGTACCAACAACGACAAGACAGCCTACAGGGAGGAGGTGAGGGCACTTGGAGTGTGGTGTCAGGAAAACAACCTTTCACTCAATGTCAACAAAACAAAGGAGATTATCGTGGACTTCAGGAAACAGCAGAGGGAGCATCCCCCTATCCACATCGAAGGGACAGCAGTGGAGAAGGTGGAAAGTTTTAAGTTTCTCATCATACACATCACAGACAAACTGAAATGGTCCACCCACACAGACAGCGTGGTGAAGACGGCGCAACAGCACCGCTTCAACCTCAGGAGGCTGAAGAAATTTGGCTTGTCACCCAAAACCCTAACAAACTTTTATAGATGCACAATCGAGAGCATCCTTTTGGGCTGTATCACTGCCTGGTACGGCAACTGCACCGCCCTGAACCGCAAGGCTCTCCAGAGGGTGGTGCGGTTGCACAATGCATCACCGGGGGCAATCTACCTGCCCTCCATGACACCTACAGCACCCGATGTCACAGGAAGGCCGAAAAGATCATCAAGGACATCAACCACACGAGCCACTGCCTGTTCACACCGCTACCATCCGGAAGGCGATGTCAGTACAGGTGCATCAAAGCTGGAACCGAGAGATTGAAAAACAGCTTCTATCTCAAGGCGATCAGACTGCTAAACAGCAATCACTAACTCAGAGAGGCTGTTTCCCACACTGAGACCCAATCACTGGCCACTTTAATAAATGGATCACTAGTCAATTTATACAATGCACTCTAAATAATGCCACTTTAATAATGTTTACATATCCTACATTACTCATATCACATGTATATACTGTATTTTATACCATCTATTGCGCCTTGCCTATGCCGCTCGGCCATTGCTCATCCATATACTTACATGTACATATTCTCATTCACCCCTTTAGATGTGTGTATTAGGTAGTTGTTGGGGAATTTTTATATTACTTGTTAGATATTACTGCACTGTCAGAACTAGAAGCACAAGCATTTCGCTACACTCACATTAACATCTGCTAACCATGTGTATGTGACAAATAAAATGTGATTTGATTTGATTTTAGTTGAAATGTATTCAATTTTGAGTTTGCATCCCAATATTAGACTTTATATGCATCACAAAAGTAAAATGTAACAAAACTGTTTGACATAGAAAAATATAATATATATATACAGTACCAGTCAAAAGTTTAGACACACCTGCTCATACAAGGGTTTTTCTTTATTTTGACTATTTTCTACATTGTAGAATAATAGTGTAGACATCAAAACTATGAAATAACACATATGGAATCATGTAGTAACCAAAAAAGTGCCAAACAAATCAAAATATATTTTATATAAGTAGCCACCTTTTGCCTTGATGACAAATTTGCAGACTCTTGGCATTCTCTCTACCAGCTTAACCTGGAATGCTTTTCCAACAGTCTTGAAGGAGTTTCCACATATGCTGAGCATTTGTTGCCTGCTTTTCCTTCACTCTGCGGTCCAACTCATCCTAAACCATCTCAATTGGGTTGAGGTCAGGTGATTGTGGAGGCCAGATCATCTGATGCAGCACTCCATCACTCTCCTTCTTGGTCAAATCGCCCTTACACAACATGGAGGTGTGTTGGGTCATTTTCCTGTAAAAAAACAAATGATAGTCCCATTAAGTCCCACTAAGTCCCACTGGTAACTTTAATGAACTTATCCTTTGCAGCAGAGGTAACTCTGGGTCTTCTTGTGGCGGTCCTCATGAAAGCCAGTCTCATCATAGCGCTTGATGGTTTTTGCGACTGCACTTGAAGAAACTTTAAAAGTTCTTAAAATGTTCCGTATTGACTGACCTTCATGTCTTAAAGTAATGATGGACTGTCATTTCTCTTTGCTTATTTGAGCTGTTCTTGCCATAATATGCACTTGGTATTTTACCAAACAGGGCTATCTCCTGTATACCCCCCTTACCTTGTCACAACACTGATTGGCTCAAATGCATTAAGAGGGAAAGAAATTCCACAAGTTAACTTTTAACAAGGCACAGCTGTTATTTGAAATGCCTTCCAGGTGAATAGCTCCTAAAGCTGGTTGAGAGAATGCCAAGAGTGTGCAAATCTGTCACCAATGCAAAGGGTTGCTACTTGATTCCATATGTGTTATTTCATACTTTTGATGTCTTCACTATTATTCTACAATGTAGAAAATAGTAAAATAAAAAAAACTCGAATGAGTAGGTGTTTTAACTTTTGACTGGTACTGTATATTTTGTTATTAATTATGAAACTATAAAAAAATATTAAGAACATTCCACCCATAATGCCCAAGAGGTTGCTTTTGGTCATTGACTGAAGGAAAGGGATACACTCTCTGGGTCTTGATAGCATGTGCACACACATGTATGCACCCATGCAGACATGCACACAGACATACACATACACACACCGTTTCCCTGTTTTTCAGGGCTTTTATAGGAAAATCACTATTCACAATTTGCTAGCTGCCATAAAATTTGTGTTCCAGGTAGTGGTTGTGGGTGCAACACCACGACAACCCCACCAACATCCTGCTTTATGGCATATTGTAAAGCTGTTGGCACGACGACAGGGACAGTTACTTTTTATCCAGCTGCTAATTTAAGGATGGAAATTAAAGTTGTGAGTTAGATGGATAGCTGGGGACTGGGCCAAAGTGCGTAATGGAGAAAACACAGAGAGCGAAAGAGGCAGGCCAGGACTAGCACAGAAAAACATGACTGCAGTTGGCACTTCTGGTATTGAAAGTGTGGCAGATTTGTGTTGATGTTGATGGAGGATTTAGGACATTGCATGGTCTTATGTGTAACTCAGAAGCACTGTTGGACTGGACTCAGTTGTTTAGATGTAGCCAACCCTCCTCCTGGGGAGCAGGATTTTGTTCCAGCCCTACTATAACACTCCTGATTCTATTAATCAGCTCCTTCTCAGGTCCTGGATTGGCTGAATCAGGTGTGTAAGTGTGGGGCTAGAGCAAAAAAAAAGCCTGCACATAGGGTTGGCCATCCCTGGTGTAGGAAATATACTGAGTGGTTTGCTCTGTGTAATTAAACAACTCAGAGGGACAGAGGCAGTGTGTGTGTGTGTGTGTGTGTGTGTGTGTGTGTGTGTTTCAACCCCCTGGCCCCATCCCTATCCCCCTACACACACCCTGACAAGCACTTTCCAAACAAAACGAAGCAGGCAGGTTTATTAATAGGGTAATCCAGTCCTGATTAATGACCCTATAATCAGAGCTAACCTGCAGTAAATCAGCCTGAGATCAATACACACTTCCCCGCTCTGCCCTGACCCACTCTGCTTTGTCATGATCTGCTTTGCTCTGCTCCGCCCTGTCCTGTTCTGCTCTGCCCTGTTCTGTTCTTCTCTGCCCTGCTCTGGCCTGTTATTCTCTGCCCTGCTCTGTCCTGTTCTGCTCTGCCCTGATCTGTTCTTCTCTGCCCTGCTCTGTCCTGTTCTGCTCTGCCCTGCTCTGTCCTGTTCTGCCCTGCCCTGTTCTGCTCAGTCTACTCTACACTGCTCTGCTCTGCTTTGCTCTACTATACTCTGCTCTGCTCTATTCTGCTCTGCTTTGATCTGCCCTGCTGCCATGGCCACCCCTTCTCTTCACTCTGATTGATGGTCTAGTGCAGTCTGAAGAGATGGAGAGGGCCGGGGTGGTGATGATTGAGATCTATTGATTTAGACACCATTCAAAAGTAGGATCTAATACATCCTGTTTAATAATGATATATATGTATGACTTGGTACAGTAGGCTATATGTTTGAATAAACAGTACATGGAACCTGAAATGAAGGTGCATGAACCTTTGGCTTTGAGGTCTCTGTATCTTCTCCCTTTAATAACTGCCTCCTATTGCTATAGGACTCTTTAAGTGCCTTATATGCAGTTGTAATGAGGGTACAATGGTGTATGGGAAGGGGTGGGGAGTTTGCGCTGTATCTGTTTTACAGCTGGGATTACAAGTTTAGCTGTTCTCATTCTCACAGTTAATCAAAAACCAACCATGAAACCTTTCCTCAGAACATTCTAACCATTTCACTGCCGTAATAGCTTTTTTTTTGTGTGTGTGTGTGTGTCTGTGTGTGTGTGTGTGTGTGTGTGTGTGTGTGTGTGTGTGTGTGTGTGTGTGTGTGTGTGTGTGTGTGTGTGTGTGTGTGTGTGTGTGTGTGTGTGTGCAAGTGAAAGAGAGAGAGAGATGAGATGAGAGAGCACGAGAGAGCACGAGAGAGAGAGAGAGAGAGATAGAGAGAGAGAGAGAGAGAGAGAGAGAGTGTTTGTGTCCTCATGTTTAATAGTGACAAATGGGGATATTTGCCTCTTGCTGTGTTTGGGTGGCGTCCACCTCTGTCTCAGCACTGTCTTTCCCCTCATCCCCCTTTCCTCCCCCTTCCTCTACTTTCTTCCTAATTTCCTGTCCTCTACTCCTCTTTTCTCCACTTGTTCCAAGTCATTTTGTCTTTGCAAATCATCTGTTTGGGTGTTGATGTCTCTTGAGGCTCAGTCTATTCTCTCTACTTACACCCTTCCTTCTCTCTCCTTTTTCTTCTCTCCTCCCACAACCCTCTCCCTCTCTCTTCATTAATCTTTTATTTTTCTGCTGCTGGTTGCTCTTTCTCCCTCTCTCTCTCTCTCTCTCTCTCTCTCTCTCTATCTCTCTCTCTCTCTCTCTCTCTCTCTCTCTCTCTCTCGCTCCCCTGAAATTCCGCTGATGAAGATGCAAACCTGACTGCACTTTCCAAACTGAATCTATTTCAAATTGAATAACAGTGAAATCAAACCAGGATTAAATCAAAACTGGCTCCTGTGCTGCTAGGAGGATGAGAAACGGCCCAAATGGCTCTCGGCAGAACCGGACAATCTGTAGTCAACAACATTAGAGGTGAAACCTGACCACCAGTAGCTGACTAAAGAGAACCGGGAAGTGGGATGTGGGGCAGGATGTCTTTTGACTGAACATACATCTCTAAAGGGATGACTTTATTTGTGTTAATGGTCTAGCATAAGGTTTCCATACTAAAAGTGTCTCAGCCTGAATTTAAAATTGATTAAATTGTGAATTTTTTTTGTCGCTGGCCTGCAAATTAATTTAAAAAATGTAAAGCTGGAATGTCCTGTTAATAAGTATTCAAACCCTTTATTATGGCAAGCCTAAATAAGTTCAGGAGTAAACATTTGCTTAATTGTAATGATGTGCCTGAGAGTCGGGAAGAAAGTTCAGGGAGTGAGTGTTTTAATAAACAATCACAACATAATACAAAATAAGAAACACGAACAACACACAGACATAACACAGAAACAATGACGCCTGAGGAAGGAACTAAAGGGAGTGACATATATAGGGAAGGTACGTGATGGTACCCCTCCCCGGCGCGTTCGACTCCTGCCGCAGGACGCCAACAAAGGGACGATACTGGGGATCAGGAGCGGCTGGGGCGCGGGAACCTGACAGACTGGCTGAGGCAGGGGAGCCTGGCGATCTGGCTGAGGCATGAGAGCCTGACGAGCCAGAGGAAGCGGGGGAGCCTGGCGATCCGGCTGAGGCATGAGAGCCTGACGAGCCGGAGGAAGCAGGGGAGCCTGGCGATCCGGCTGAGGCATGAGAGCCTGACGAGCCGGAGGAAGCATGGGAGCCTGGCGATCCGGCTGAGGCATGAGAGCCTGACGAGCCGGAGGAAGCAGGGGAGCCTGGCGATCCGGCTGAGGCATGAGAGCCTGACGAGCCGGAGGAAGCAGGGGAGCCTGGCGATCCGGCTGAGGCATGAGAGCCTGACGATCCGGAGGAAGCAAGGGAGCCTGGCGATCCGGCTGAGGCATGAGAGCCTGACGATCCGGAGGAAGCAGGGGAGCCTGGCGATCCGGCTGAGGCATGAGAGCCTGACGATCCGGACGAAGCAAGGGAGCCTGGCGATCCGGCTGAGGCATGAGAGCCTGACGATCCGGAGGAAGCAAGGGAGCCTGGCGATCTGGCTGAGGCATGAGAGCCTGACGAGCCTGGCGATCCGGTGAAGGCATGAGAGCCTGATGGACCAGCGGAGGCAGGGGAGCTTGGCGATCTGTCTAAGGCTTGAGAGCCTGTAGCGGCTCCCGGATCCGACATCATTCCCACCGAAAAAAAAACAACTTCCTGATGCTTCCCTTAGGAGAGGCGTCATTCTGTAACGATGTGCGCTGAGAGTCGGGAAGCAAGTTCAGGGAGTGAGTGTTTTAATAAATAAACACAACAAAATACAAAAATAATAAACACGAACAACGCACAGACATGACACAGAAACAGAAACAATAACACCTGGGGAAGGGACCAAAGGGAGTGACATATATAGGGAAGGTAATCAGTGAAGTGATGGAGTCCAGGTGAGTCTGATGATGCGCAGGTATGTGTAACGCTGGTGACAGGAGTGCGCCATAACGAGCAGCCTGGTGACCTAGAAATCACATAATTAGTTGCATGGACTCACTCTATGTGCAATAATAGTGTTGACATTATTTTTTAAATTACTACCTCATCTCTATACCCCACACTTACAATTATCTGTAAGGTCCCTCAGTCGAGCATTGAATTTCAAACACAAATTCAACCACATCGACCAGGGAGGTTTTCCAATGCCTCGCAAAGAAGGGCACCACTGATAGATGAGTAAAAAAAAACACACACACACATTGAATATCCCTTTGAACATGGTGAATCAATCAATCAATCAATCAATCAAATGTATTTATAAATCCCATTTTACATCATCATCTGCACATCTATCAATCCAGTGTTATTTTGCTAAATTGTAATTACTTCGCTACTATGGCCTATTTATTGCCTTACCTCCTCATTTTCACACACTGTATATAGACCTTTTCTATTGTGTTATTGACTGTATGTTTGTTTATTCCATGTGTAACTCTGTGTTGTTTGTGTCGCACTGCTTTGCTTTATCTTGGACAGGTCGCAGTTGTAAATGAGAACTTTTTCTCAACTGGCCTACCTGGTTAAATAAAGGTGAAATAAAAAAATAAAAAAACATCACCCGATGTCACAAAGTGCTATACAGAAACCCAGCCTAAAACCCCAAACAGCAAGTAATGCAGATGTAGAAGCACGGTGGCTAGGAAAAACTCCCTAGAAAGGCAGGAACCTGGGAAGAAACCTAGAGAGGAACCAGGCTCTGAGGGGTGGCCAGTCCTCTTCTGGCTGTGCCGGGTGGAGATTATAACAGTACATGGCCAAGATGTTCAAACGTTCATAGATGACCAGAAGGGTCAAATAATAATAATCACAGTGGTTGTAGAGGGTGCAACAGGTCAGCACCTCAGGTGTAAATGTCAGTTGGCTTTTCATAGCCGATCATTCAGAGTTAGAGACAGCAGGTGCGGTAGGGAGTGCTTTCTGTGGTGATGTGGCAGCCAGCATAAAATACAGAGTGTAGAGGTTGGTAATGTTCTCTAGTTGCGCCGGGATTGGCTCAGTGTTCTGTCCCGCATGGGGACACTACGTCACCGCAAAATCTACAGGTTAGAGCTCCAAAATTCAACCCCTTGGTTGTTGCCACAGGTTTACATTAGAAGTGTCCATCCAAGTTGGCTCAAGGTCATTGGCCACAGATGAAATGATGTAAAATCACATTACATCTACCCTAGCTTTGATTGGTCAACATCATACTTTCAAAATCTTAGCTAGCAAGCTAGTCAAGCAGTCATCATCATGAATCAAGACGACAATCTACTGGCAAATCCTTTTCAATCCTTGTCATATAAAACATATCGGTGCTCATCGGCCATTGGACATAAAAATAAAAGTTGGAAATCGCAAATTCAACAATGAATGGTTTGGAAGCAATCAGTGGCTAACTGCAAGCATGGCAAAGCGATCACTGGCCTGCTATTCAGTGGAGAGGGTGTGTGGTCCAAAGTCTGGGTTTAAGGGTCTCTTTTCCAATTTTAAAAGGATAAACATTAAGATGCAACACCATGGGCCAGAAAAGGTTGAATACGTTGGCCGTGCTGTCAATCCAGCATGACTTCTGCCGCGATCAAAACAACTGGAAACTCGTAACTGGGAAAGACAACTGGGAACTTGAAAAAAAATGTACTGGGAAAATATGTTTTTAATTGTCAATCAACTCGAAATTCCAAGTCAGGAACTCTGGCCTCTTTCTAAAGCTCTGACCTGAAGATCACTGAAGTCATGATTCAAACTTGTTTTGCCGACTTCCCAGTCTTGAAAGCACCATAAATCAAGAGAATGCCAGACTTTGATGACAAAGTTTGATGACAAAATTTGCCCACAAGAAGGCCCGACGCGCCACCTTCCTGTTCAAGTGAGCACAGCACAACAAGGTGAGTCAAAAAATGTATTGTATGCTGCTGCATAAATGATGTAATATGCCAGGGAGATATGTATACTGTAGCTTAGAAAGAAATACTAAATGTACGTTGTGTAGTAAGCTGTTAGTAGCCCTTATACCTCACCCTAATATTTTGGTCCATTTCCACCTCATAACTTAGCCTACTGTTCTAACTTGGTGGTGCACATGTAGCCTATAGGCTGTTTTAGAGAAATGTCATCATTGAATACTGTAAGAGCTTTCATTGTCTGCTTATATGCCCCCTTTATTTATCATACAGTTCAGACTTGGTGTACAGAGAGAATACTGTAAGAACGGCCCATGTTCTGAACTCTGTCATTGTACATTTCAAAAGTGCTATGTCCGTCTTAGCTCTCTCATTAATGTCTTAATCTAAATTACGGATTGGTTCTTATCCGCTCATCGTTCCCTTATGGCATAGTTTGTACATCTTAAATGTCAGTAGAAACTACATTTGTTCAAGCAAGTCAGCCATATCAGCTATGTTTTTTAAAAAGGCAGTAAATGAGGCTGTAGGGGGTGCGTACTGGCGGCAGAGAAGTCAGGCGCAGGAGAGCAAAAGCTGATTTACAACGGCGCAGTTTAATAAATAAAACCACCGTAAACAGAACAATAAATCAATGGGTAAACAAAACCCGTTACACACCAGCATAACGTTCACTAGCACTACAATAAACAATTCCGAACAAGGACATGGGGGGGAACAGAGGGTTAAATACACAACATGTAATGATGGAATTGAAACCAGGTGTGTGGGAAGACAAGACAAAACAAATGGAAAATGAAAGGTGGATCGGCGATGGCTAGAAGACCGGTGACGTCGACCGCCGAATGCCGCCCGAACAAGGAGAGGGACCGACTTTGGCGGAAGTCATGACAGAGGCTAAATTAACTATTTCCCTGACAGACAAGGCTCCGCTGATAGCCATGTGTAACGGTGACAAGGATTCAATCCATAGTGTTGAAAAGAAAGCTCTACTGTTGGGACAGCTTTCTGTAGGCCCTAACAGTTTGTGGGCACCGTTTGTCACTGTAATAGTGCAATTCATGTATTGTTTAGTGTTATGTTGTGTTGTGTAGTGCCTTTGCTGGCAGGCATCCCCCCCAAAATTGGGGAGTTTGCCACACCAATATTTACATGCTAAAATCACCACTGAACACACTACATGATGTTTTCCACAAATGTCATGTTCGTATAACGTTATGATATTCATAGGATGTTCAGGACATCCAGTTGATAATAGAGGCACTTTTCATGTAATGTAAAAGATAGAGAATGTGAATATAAGATAGAACGGGAGGAAAGAGACCGAGGAGGAACAAGAAGGGAAGAACAGGAAGAAAGGGTAGAGAAGAGAGAGCAGAGAGGAGAGAGAGAGAGAGAGAGAGAGAGAGAGAGAGAGAAAGTGTGTGTGTGTGTG
>NC_042979.1:29109848-29184848 GCF_901001165.1 Salmo trutta
TTCTGAAAGGGCTGCAGGAGTGTGTGTGTGTGTGTGCTTTAATATGTGTGTGTGTGTGTAAGATATGCGACGGTCTGTCATAACAGTCATCAGTAATTGTCGCAGTGGCGCACTGAGCTTAATTAACCCACTCACTCATTAGCATGCCTTCATCTCATCAGCCAATCGGAGACAAGAGAACACCCTGATTATCTAGTTCAGTCTCAGCCAATTACGCGGGCCAAATGGAGGTGCATTAATCAAATCTTTAGTATGGCGGCAAACTGGCTCATATCAGATTGAAGGAGGCTGCAGAACTAATATGTCACTGTCAGCAGCCCGGCGCAGCGGGCATTTAGGGGATTGCATTACAACTGCATGGCTTCCTTATACACACATGCACACACATACAAATTCACACACACACAGTATGGCTCCAGCTGAATTCTGAACTATAGGCTAATGTGGAACATGGGCCCTCTGGAAACTATTATCTTGACATGGCGGGGGGCAGAGGAGTGGAGGAATGGAGGGATATGGAGGGATGGAGAGGAGGAAGAGAACAGTTAGCTTGCCTTTACTCCCCCACTCCTCATTTTTTATCTCTCTTTCATTCTTTCCTTTCCTTTTTTTCTCTTCTTGGCTTTTTTTTGTTTGTTGAACTGGCAAGCGTGGGATGGAGGGAGAGAGGAATAAAGGTGGGAGTGGAGAGGAGAGGAGGGGGTGTTGTGGAAATTCTTACACAGGGACACTCAACGTCAATCTTAAATTAATATTGTTTTTTAACTGGAGAGGTAACAAAAGACTTGATGCACCATAGTGAACGTCTGTCAGGAGCTCTGACGGGGCAGTCCCGTTTAGTTCCCTTATATACTGGTTACAGACACATTACATAGGCATATTTCATATGGTTGGTTCTGGCATGTGTCTGGCACCGTCTCCTATCTTAACTTAAAGAACATATTCTGGGCATTCTGCCAAATAGTCATGATCCCCCCCCCCATATCTTTACCAGGCACAAGCAGGAACCAAAGCCAAGATACACAAAGTACAATTTCCTTTACATTCCACCCTTATATCACGTGTGTGATAATAAATCATTACATTTTAAGGTAAGCATTGCTTAACTTCTATATAATATTTATATTGAAGTTAGGGAAATCAACACATAAAACCAGACACTTCATCATTTCAAGCCCTTGATTCTCGGTTGTACAATCCAATTAGTATGGTAATGCTATCTTCACAATAAAGGTTATAATTCTATTAATGCGACTGAATTTATCAAAAATACACACACATACAGAGCATGGTAAATAACACAATTTAGACAAAAAATATATATAAACACACGCTGCAGTCCATTTCGCAATTTGGGATCCCCACCTTCCAAACAGGGATTCCAACCAAGTTGCAGGCGTCCACTCAGTGGGGAATTATTCTTAGGTACAGTGGCAATGTATTCAGTGTGATCAGTCATATTAGAAGAGTGATCTGGGACAAGAGTACAACATTCATCACCAGTGATTGCACAAGTGCCCCATTGACCTGCCAAAAGATAGTCAATAGCAGTTTGTTTTGCAGAGCCAATTTACGCAAATCTTTTAGCATTGAGAATTTCCTCTACGGCTCTAGAGATCTTCCGAATTTGGTCTAGGGCACATGCATATTGACTTTCACAGGAAAGAGAGAGAACACATTGTTATAACAGTTTCACACCAAACTTGATAAGAACGAGATCGGCTCTCGTCACCATTTAGGGGCATAGCTCTGTCTCTAGAAGCCTCACCTTTCCAAATCATAATTATAACTATTGATAAATTATAAAAAACACGTTTAGAATGACAGTCCTTAGTGCTTTACGTTGGTTCTATCACTTTAATTTAAGACACTCAATTTAGCACACACTGATACTGGCAGAATGTACATTTACATTGAACTTACTTTTCTATACTTAACTTTTCTCATCACGGTCCCCATTTGTGGTAATGACAGATTGGTATCTCAATGCAATCTTATTCTAAATTACTATACATTTTTCAGTGTGCAGATCTCCACAATCAACCTGATAACCCAAATAAACAATTTTGGATAAGCCTAAATCAATTACGGGCACGATTGGCTACCCCCTCCCTCCCGGCACTCATCCTTCTGGTGTTTCTTCATGTTCTTCTTCAGATAGTGTTTCAGTTTGTCCTCCCAATGGCACATGTTCAAAGTGGATGGCTCTTGATAATGTCTCTCACCTGAGCCACCACTGTCCTTTACAGTCCATTATGTCTTGTCCATTTTCCTACCAGTACACCAGCAAGTTTGGACGGGATCTCTCTCCATGCTCACTCCACGTGGACTCATGTCGCAATCCTGAGAGAAAAGGCATGAGAGAAAAACTTCAATCCATTTGGAGTAACCCTCAACCATTACCAACATACAGTGCCTTCGGAAAGTATTCCGACCCCTTGACTTTTTCAATGTATTGTTAGGTTACAGCATTTTTCTAAAATGTATTATATATATGTTTTACCCCATCAATTTACACACAATACCCCATAATGACAAAGCAAAAACAGTTTTTTCTATTTTTCACTAATTTACAAAATAAATCACATTTACATAAGTATTCAGACCCTTTACTCAGTACTTTGTTGAAGCACCTTTGGCAGTGATTACAATCTTGAGTCTTCTTGGGTGTTGTTTCTTTAGTATCATTAAATGTGAAGACCTGCTATTTTATCAAATCAATTCTCTGTAATTATCATTACCTGATTAAACTAATCATGTACATTTAATTAACTAGGAAAGGAAGTCAGGGAACAACGGAATACTTTGTTTATATAGAGCGGCTATCTCCCGAATCCACTATTAAAGATCAATAGCAGTCAATCAGTCATTAATTATTCTTTACCTTCCGTCAGTCTCATCTGAACGTCGTAAAATAGTTTGTTATCTGCATGAACCCAGCCTTTACTATAAATCATCCATACACCAACTGGCTCAATTATTTATTTACTAACTAACTAAATAATCATAGAAATACATAAAACAAACAATAGATATTGGTTACTAACAATGATAGAAAAGTCCCTAGTGGGCGAAGCCGATATGACAGCTTGGTAGACAAAAGGAAAGGGGGTGGGACTGAGAAAGAGCGGGAAAGACAAAAGGGATTCACCATACACAGTCTATAATTATATACATTGAAATGCTAATCCTTCGCACATGAACGGCCGCTTATTCAAGAATAATTGCAAGTATATATTTACGCCTGTATATCATTGTTGTCTTCTCTGTTGGAATTCGGTCCGTCTGCTGGAGAGCTCATCAGAGTCTGTCTGGTTGTGTTTCCCTGAATATCAAAGTATTTCCTGGTTAGAATGGATACTTCAGAGTATCATTTAGAAATGTTCTCATAGAATAGTTGTTCAGGCGGTTGTCTGTATTCTCGTCCTCGGTTTACGTAATTTCTAGCTGCGGACTAGTAATTTGTGTCTAAGGTTTGCTCTTACTCAGTAGGGATTGATAGTCCCAGCTGTGTAGCCAATGCTCCACGTGGAATGATCTTGTCTTTTGGTAGTTGTAGTTCAAACCACTTCACACACCAGCGTCACCCGGCATGTTTTGGTCTCAGAAATTCAACCATTTGCAACCACAGCTCACGCTGGGGTTTGCTTAGTCCTAACTAGTCGCAACCACAGCTCACACTGGGGTTTGCTTAGTCCTAACTAGTCGCAACCACAGCTCACGCTGGGGTTTGCTTAGTCCTAACTATTCGCAACCAAAGCTCACGCTGGGGTTTGCTTAGTCCTAACTATTCGCAACAGCAGCTCACGCTGGGGTTTGCTTAGTCTGAAGTGAATTCTATGTTCCCTATCTATGTTTTGTATTTCTGTGTTTTGGCCTGGTATGGAAACGCTTAGAATATGTAAACATTTTTATTTTGTTTTAAAAGAAGAGGGATGTAATATTCATATGTGTAAACATACTGAATTGTAATTGGATGCCTTTTACCGCCGTATCATACTGTGCTATGATTGGTTAAGACCACCCAGATGGTTAGGTCATGGTCAGTTGATCATGGTTGGAGATACGTGTTGTAGCTAGCTAATAAAGAGCTACGTTAAGAAATATCCTGTAGTACTGCATTTTATTATTTTGTACAAAGTGTTCAAAACAAGACACCATGATATGAAAAATATCGTTTTAACAGTGTTTTCAGGCTATACAGTGTGTGTTTGCATTTACGTTGTTTACAAAAATTGGAGTAAAACAGGTTAATATTTTGGATTCTGATGGGGCAAAACAGTTAAACTAATCTCATGAGGCATTTATAATTTACAGTCTTCATAAATCACTGGGTATATACCATTCATTTAGAAGTCCAAAAAATGGATGTAGCAACTAAGGATTCTAGCTTTAATTGTTCCCTATTATTTTTGCTTCAGTAATTATAATCTGTATTGTATTACAAACTAATACAGTAATGGAAAGAAGTAAATACTATACACAGATCATTGTTATGGTATTTGTCATATTGTATTGTATAGATAGCTAAGATAGCTTTTCAAAGCAAACACCAGTTCAGCCAGTTAAAACACTACGAGATAGAAATAGAGAGAGAATGAGAGAATGCGAAAGACTGAGGGGGAGTGAGGGTGAAGAACGGGTTGACTTGTCTGGGTGATTTTAATGAGTTGTGACATTTTTATTATTAATTAGCAGTTTTCAACCAGCCAAATGAAATCAATATGTTGGAGTGAAACAAATTTCAGCAGGCCGTTGGGATCAATTGGGGGGAGTTTTTATTTACATAACTAACACTAAGCACCCAGATTGGCGGGGCTTTTAATTAAAGCGACATAAACCAAAAGGCCATTTTTCTTCTGCTGCTCACTTCTAATCTCATTTGCAATTTCTTCACTTTTTTCTCTTTCACTTGCTTGCTTTCTTCTTGAGCAGAAAATACTCAAGTACATGCATGGGTGTTATGTACACATATGCATACACGCTCACGCACACACACACACACACTTTAATCCCTCCCTCTCACCTCTTAATCAGACAACCAGTAAAATGGGATTAGAGACCATCTGCTGATATTCCGGGTTTCCAAGCGGGAGATTTTTTCCTTGTTTACTAAACTGTGGTTTTCCTCCTGGGAGAGAGACACAATCCCACAGTGAGGAAAGTTTCAGACCAGGGAGAACACACATCTTAACTATACGTCTAGATCTCAAACCCCTCCTATGTGCTACTGGAATATGATTTAACCCCTGAAACTGTTGGAAGCAGACAAAAATGATATGTCTTTCGCTTCATCTCTCTCTCTCCCTCTGTCTTTCTTTCTCACTTTAAACAAGAAAGATCTGCTATAACTATAATTCTCACTTTCCCTCCCTCCCTCCCCTCCCTCCCCTCCCTCCCTCCCTCCCTCCCTCCCTCCCTCCCTCCCTCCCTCCCAGGTACGTAGCGCAACAGTTAATCCCTGTCTAATTTATTACCCAGATGCCCTTGTTCTGAAGGCACATTAGCAACACACAGACACAGCACACTGGCCCATGTCCTCATTCATCCTTTTATCACACGCACGCACGCACACACGCACACACGCACACACGCACGCACGCACACACGCACGCACGCACACACGCATGCACACACGCACGCACACACGCACGCACACTCGAAGACACTCACGGTCACACACGCAAGCATTCACACACACACACACACACACACACACACACACACACACACACACACACACACACACACACACGCACACGCACACGCACATGCACATGCACACACACACACGCACACACGCACGCACACACGCACACTCGAAGACACACACGGTCACACACACACGCGCGCGCACACACACACACACGCACACACACACGCACACTCGAAGACACTCACGGTCACACGCAAGCATTCACACACACACACACACACACACACACACACGCACACTCGAAGACACTCACGGTCACACACGCAAGCATTCACACACACACACACACACACACACACACACACACACACAAGTGTGTGTGTGTGTGTGTATACTATGACAAGTGTCATAGTATACTATGGTATGAAGACTATATGCTGTGTTTTTGGACTGTAGTATACTGTAGTATTTACTTTAGTGTTTTGTGGACATTACTGTAGTATATTGTAGTATTTACGGTAGTGCTTTTGGACTGTAGTATAGTGTAGTATTTACTGTAGAGTTTTTGTGGACATTACTGTAGTATACTGTAGTATTTAATGTACTGGGAAGATGGAGGAGGGGGGAGAGGAGATGAGAACAAAGATGGAGGTGGAGGTGAGAGAAGGGATTGGAGAGGAAAGGAGGGTTGGAGACAGGGGAAGATAAGTTTGCAAACAGGTGTGGGGTAGAGGTGGGAGGAGGAGTGGGAGAGGGAGAGAAAAGTACAGTACTTTGGTATGATCTGAAGCGAGAGTATAGATAAAACAGGTAGTGACATACAGTATTGTGTCACAGCTGTGCTGGGCCTGACAGAGAAGCCTTAGAGAGAACATGTAGTGGACTATTCTATACTGCCTCTGCTGTCTCTGCTGTCTCTGTTACAGTGATACTGCTGTCTTCCTCATTGTCTCTGTCAGACATGATGGGCTGTGATGAACCTGAGAAACAACAGTACTATCTGAAGGCTACTCACATTCACAGCTTGCTGCTCCGCTCTGCTCGGAGCCTCTTAGCACGCTGTCACTTACTGCCTTTCTCTCCTGATACCCAAGAGGAATAGAATAATATCCCTCTACCACTGACACACACGTCCTGTCTTCATGAAAAATGCTGTTTATGGTTTTGCCTTGTTGTTGTAGCAGAACGTGTCAAGGAATAAAGGAATGTAGATTTGTCACTGTCAGCCAAGTTACTTTTATATTCACCTCTCTCTTCTCCATGTCAACAGTAACACTACAGGAAAGCGAAGAGGAGATGAACAACAGACTACATCTCTATGAAGATGAATTTGTCCTTAGATGAAGAAGAATAGAAGAGGAATTGCAGGATCAAAAAGAATAGAATAATACTTAAGACTTATAGAATAAGACTTAAACAGGATCCGTCCCACATATCCTGTATTGGACCTGTTGTAGAAGCAGCTGTACTGTATTCTTCAAACAGAAACACTCAAACTGAATATTCTCCATCTGCAACTACCTCCATCATCACTATGATAGTTTGGTCTGAATGAGTACAGTACAGTAGAGTATGTCATCTGATCAATAAACTCAGACCTGCCAGCCCAGTCTGCTTCCTGGCCCGTGGCGCCGGCCTCCCATCAACGCTAAAGCCTAATGTTAGCTACAGCACCTATCTATCATCTGAAGGAAATTATAGCTCATGTAAATAAATACATTTCTTTATGAAAGAAAAACAAGCATTAGTTTCCCCATTAAACCCACCTGTGACTGTCTGTGCAGTCTTTTGGAAGCGGTAGGTGGGCTTCACGCACACACGCACACACAGACCCACACACACACACGCACTGTTCTAAAGACTGAAACAATCTCTAGATATCCTGTATAGCCACACCCATACAGCACCAACCCTCCTCAATCAGACTGACCCTTCAGCGATGTGGAGTGTTTTCCTACGTTGACAGGCAGAATGGATGGCTTCCATTACACTGTACAAGAAACACCTTCTGTGGGGAGGAAGGTAGTACATTTGTTTTTTTTAATAGCTTTGGTACTATTTTCACAAGTATGTGGTACATTTTCACAACTCTTATTACAAAACTCTAGTCTGGTCACAGTATTTTATTTATAAACCTGTCATTGTGAATTCATTTGGATTGTAAACATCTCTAACCACACAACCATTGATTAAAACTATATGTTTACTGTGAAATGTAATGAGAACATTGGTTGAATCACCAAAACACAACAATGATATCTTTTCAATTTAGTCATTATAACTACCAGTTAATCCAACAGCAAACAATTCAAGGTATGTGTTTCAAATCGCCCTTAGATGTGTTGAAAGTTATATGCTAGAGTACTGTAAATTACACATTTTTCACATTAGGCAAAATTACACAACAACACTGACAGAAAATATCTATCCAATGTGTAATCAAAGGTGGATGTCAACAGTGAAGAGGCGACTTTAAGATGCTAGCCTTCCAGGCAGAGTTGCTAAGAAAAAGCCATATCTCAGACTGGCCAATACAAATAAAAGATTAAGATGGGCAAAAGAACACAGACACTGGACAGAGGAACTCTGCCTAGAAGGCCAGCATCCCGGAATCGCCTCTTCACTGTTGACGTTGAGACTGGTGTTTTGAAGCTGCCAGTTGAGGATTTGTGAGGCATCTGTTTCTCAAACTAGTAGACAACTCTAATGTACTTGTCCTCTTGCTCTGTTGTGCACCGGGGCCTCTCACTCCTCTTTCTATTCTGGTTGCAGCTAGTTTGCGCTGTTCTGTGAAGGGAGTAGTACACAGCGTTGTATGAAATCTTCAGTTTCTTGGCAATTTCTCGCATTGAAGAGCCTCATTTTTCAGAACAACATTTACATTTACATTTAAGTCATTTAGCAGACGCTCTTATCCAGAGCGACTTACAAATTGGTGCACTCACCTTATGATGAACAAGAATAGACTGACGAGTTTCAGAAGAAAGTTCTTTGTTTCTGGCCATTTTGAGCCTGTAATCAAACCCACAAATGCTGATGCTCCAGATACTCAACTAGTCTAAAGAAGGCCAGTTTTATTGCTTCTTTAATCAGAACAACCATTTTCAGCTGTGCTAACATAATTGCAAAAGGTTTATCTAATGATTAATTAGCCTTTTAAAATGATAAACTTGGATTAGCTAACACAACGTGCCATTGGAACACAGGAGTGATGGTTGCTGATAATGGGCCTCTGTAGATGTAGATATTAGATATGTAGATATTCCATTAAAAATCAGCCGTTTCCAACTACAATAGTCATTTACAACATTAACAATGTTTACACTGTATTTCTGATGAATTTCATGTTATTTTAATGGACAAAAAATGTCTAAGTGACCCCAAACTCTTGAACGGTAGTGTATATATAATTGCAACATAGGTGTACTGTCTGTAATCAAATGTAAGACATTAAAATAAACAAATTAAATGAATGAAAATAAAACATAACGTTTAGCATGCATCAAGCCTGTCTTAAGCCTTTGACCATAATTTCTCATCCACATCACAGTGAATGTCCTCACTGTTCATGCACCGCGGGAAAAACCTTTTGGCATGGTGAATCCAAGCTTGACATTGGTCTGCATTGATGTCGTCACATGCCTCATCCATGGCCAGAAGGAGAGTGGCACGCTCATGGGGATGGTGATCGTACACCTTCCACCTCCATGCTGAAAAATAGGGTTGAGGAAAGGAGTGTATGGGGGCAGGTATAGGGTCATGAATGGGGGATGTACCCGAAACCATGCCTGAAATACCTCTGCATGGTGGAACCTGACACTGTCCCACACAATGACATAGGTGACCTCTTCGCCTTGACAGCCCTGTTCAATTTAATTGGGAAACACAATGAGGTGTGCAGCGTTGTAGCTTCCAAGTAATGGCCTACATCCTACCACACCATCTTCAGAGGTAGCTGCGCACATGGAGATGTTTCCCCCATGTTGTCCAGGCAATTGGACGGTCACCCATTGGCCAATGAGGTTCCACCCACAGCGCCGAGTTTTGGTCAGGTTGAAGCCCGCTTCATCAACAAAGATACACTTGTGATGGTTCACAGCAGCATCAAGCACCACCACCACCCTCTAAAAGATTATTTTGGTTAGTTATTTGATAGAATGTGCATCAAATAGTAACAGTAATACAGTATAGTGCTGTACCTGAACATACTTGGCTCACAGTTGTTTCACCCCGCCGTTGTTTCTCTCTAAAGGTACCAGGTAAATGTTTTTCATAGATACCTATTGCCTCTCCAAAAGGCAGGCGATTGTTTGGTATACTGATGGATGCCACATTGGCAAAGGTGTCATTGTTCTCCTCAATGGACTGTTTTATTTCAGACAGCCATATGTCATTCCTGGCCCTCGCCATTTCCACCACTGCCCACTCCTGCTGGTCGGTCAACATACGGCTATGGCCACCACCATGGGTTCTTCTGTCAATTCTGAGGGTAGAACGGAGTATACTACCAATAGATTATACTGTAAGAATACTGTAACATGCTTTGTGAATTTACAAACAGTTGAAGTTGGAAGTTTACATCCACTTAGGTTGGAGTCATTAAAACTTGTTTTTCAACCACTCCACAAATTTATTTTTAACAAACTATAGTTTTGGCAAGTCGGTTAGGACATCTACTTTGTGCATGACAGAAGTCATTTTCCCAACAATTGTTTACAGACAGAATATTTAACTTATAATTCACTGTATCACAATTACAGTGGGTCAGAAGTTTACATACACTAAGTTGACTGTGGCTTTAAACAGCTTGTATAATTCCAGAAAATGATGTCATGGCTTTAGAAGCTTCTGATAGGCTAATTGACATAATTTGAGTCAATTGGAGGTGTACCTGTGGATGTATTTCAAGGCCTCCCTTCAAACTCAGTGACTCTTAGCTTAACATCATGGGAAAATCAAAAGAAATCAGCCAAGACCTCAGAAAGACAATTGTAGACCTCCAAAAGTCTGGTTCATCCTTGGGAGCAATTTCCAAACGTCTGAAGGTACCACGTTCATCTGTACAAACAATAGTATGCATAAACACCATGGGACCACACAGCCATCATACCGCTCATGAAGGAGACGCGTTCTGTCGCCTAGAGATGAACGTACTTTGGTGTGAAAAGTGGAAATCAATCCCAGAACAACAGCAAAGGACCTTGTGAAGATGTTGGAGGAAACAGGTACAAAAGTATCTATATCCACAGTAAAACGAGTCCTATATCGACATAACCTGAAAGGCCGCTCAGCAAGGAAGAAGCCACTGCTCCAAAACCGGCATAAAAAAATCCAGACTACATGGGGACAAAAATCATGCTTTTTGGAGAAATGTCCTCTGGTCTGATTCAACAAAAATAGAACTATTTGACAATAATGACCGTCATTATGTTTGGAAGAAAAAGGGGGACTCTTGCAAGCTGAAGAACACCATCCCAACCGTGAAGCACGTGGGTGGCAGCATCATGTTGTGGGGATGCTTTGCTGCAGGAGGGAATGGTGCACTTCACAACATAGATGGCGTCATGAGGAAGGAAAATGATGTGGATATACTGAAGCAACATCTCAAGACATCAGTCAGGAAGTTAAAGCTTGGTCGCAAATGGGTCTTCCAAATGGACAATGACTCCAAGCATACTTCCAAAGTTGTGGCAAAATGGCTTAAAGGACAACAAAGTCAAGGTATTGGAGCGGCCATCAAAAAGCTCTGACCTCAATCCAATGGAAAATTTGTGGGCAGAACTGAAAAAGCGTGTGCGAGCAAGGAGGCCTACAAACCTGACTCAGCTCTGTCAGGAGGAATAGGTCAAAATTCACCCAACTTATTGTGGGAAGCTTGTGGAAGGCTACCCAAAATGTTGCCCCAAGTTAAACAATTTAAAGGCAATGCTACCAAATACTAATTGAGTGTATGCAAACTTCTGACCCACTGGGAATGTAATGAAAGAAATAAAAGCTGAAATAAATAATTCTCTCTACTATTATTCTGACATTTCACATTCTTAAAATAAAGTGGTGATCCTAACTGACCTAAGACAGTTAATTTTTACGAGGATTAAACGTCAGGAATTGTAAAAAAACTGAGTTTAAATGTATTTGGCTAAGCTGTATGTAAACTTCCGACTTCAACTGTAGCTAAATGTTTAATATCCATAGTTTGTATGATCATTTATTCGAATTGTGTGCCCTCCAATTTCACCGGAAGTTGTCGACAGGTGTCCCTGACGGGACGCCTAGCCCTAATTACCCAAGTTTATTCTCCCAGATGGTCAATACAGCTGCATCAGACAAAACATGTTTCCACCAACACAAGTATATATACTCCAATTTAGATGCACTTCTCCTTCTCTCCAACCCTTACATATTTTATGGTTCGACAGGAAGACAAAGTGATGGGGTAATAAACCGCTCCTCCTCCCTTAAGGTGATGTCACGTCCTGGCCAGTATAAAGGTTAATTGGTATTGTAGTTTGGTCAGGACGTGGCAGAGGGTATTTGTTTTATGTGGTTCTGGGTGTTGTATGAGTTAGGAGGGCATTTGATTTAGTGTTCCGGGGTTTTGGGCACTGGGTGAGTTTCATGAATTCTATGTTGAGTCTAGTGTGTCTGTTTCTATGTTTGGATTCATTGGGGTTGGGACTCTCAATTGAAGGCAGGTGTTGTCTATTTGCCTTTGATTGAGAGTCCCATATATGTGGGTGTGTTTGTGTTTGTCTTTTGTGGGAGATTGTTCGGTGTGTAAGCCTTATGCTTAGCCAGACTGTTGGTTGTTCGTTCATTCTCGTGTTTTGTTATTTTGGTATTCATTTTGGAAAGTTAAATAAACGTCAAGATGAGCCTACACGTACCTGCTGCGTTTTGGTCCTCCTTTACCGACGACAACTGTGACAGGTGACCTGACCTGACCTCAACCTCCTTGATGCCTAATTCAAAGCTCTCCACCCATATCACCTAAATGTTTTTGGCTAAGGTGTATGTAAACTTCTGACTTCAACTGTACATTAAAATATGTAATTTACTGTAAATATAATGGTAAAGCATAGTGCATATCCTGCAGACTTACTGGCAAAATGTTCCCATGATCGAATTGACAGCTGATCTTTTCAAAATGGGGTGAACTAATCTGGCAGCCTCTGCCATGGTAAGGCCTCTGTTTACCACATGGTCAACGATGATGGCCCAGACTTCATTAGACACAACAGTTCCCTGCCATCTACCTCCCTCTCTCTGATGTCCAACTCTTTGACGGGGCCCATGTCCACCTCTTTGACCTCTTTGACGGGGCCCATGCCCACCTCTTTGATGGGGCCCATGCCCACCTCTTTGACCTCTTTGATGGGGCTCATGCCCACCTCTTCGACCTCTTTGATGGGGCCCATGCCCACCTCTTTGACCTCTTTGACGGGGCCCATGCCCACCTCTTTGACCTCTTTGATGGGGCCCATGCCCAACTCTTTGACCTCTTTGATGGGGCCCATGCCCACCTCTTTGACCTCTTTGACAGGGCCCATGCCCACCTCTTTGACCTCTTTGACGGGGCCCATGCCCACCACTTTGACCTCTTTGACAGGGCCCATGCCCACCTCTTTGACGGGGCCCATGCCCACCTCTCCGACGGGCCTCTTGTCCACAAGCTCTTTGATTTCTTCCTCTCCCTTGCTGTCTATCCTGCTCCATGTTGAAAGAAATTGCAAGTGTTCACACACCCTTTTATGTGGTGACCAATTGTGGGTACCACTATGTGAAATCAATTTGCAATAATGCTTAGTCATTATGTATGGTTATCATGAATCATACATGTTCTTTAGATATTCATACTTTACAAACATTTTATTTCTGTAGTTTTCAAAATCCATATGTAGTAGACAAACCAGTTATAATCTCTAGGTTTACCAAACGTTTAAGTGATTAACTATTTAAGCACAGTTGGATTAAGTGATGGTCAAATGTGTTTAAACAAATGAGGAGTATTGTGAGCATTGCATTGTGAAAGGCAATTACTTTATATGAAAGGTATTTCTAGATTAAATACTGATTAGGTTTGGTGAAAAAGTTCCTGTGTGATTTTGTGTGTTGTACTTAGTCAGTTGAAAATGTGCTTAAAGTTGTGAAAAAAAAAATGCTTTTTGATTATCTGTTCTGCATTTTGTACTGAGAGTTTTTACCACATACTTCGGAAAATAGTACCAAAGTGATAAAAAAAAACTCTATACGAGAGATGGAAGGAGAGGGCTGGGTCGCTGTCACAGTCAATCAACCGCTACAGAATGACCATTGTTACCTATCTCTGAGGCTGAGAGAGGAGAGACACTGTTACCTATCTCTGAGGCTGAGAGAGGAGAGACACTGTTACCTATCTCTGAGGCTGAGAGAGGAGAGACACTGTTACCTATCTCTGAGGCTGAGAGAGGAGAGACACTGTTACCTATCTCTGAGGCTGAGAGAGGAGAGACACTGTTACCTATCTCTGAGGCTGAGAGAGGAGAGCCACTGTTACCTATCTCTGAGGCTGAGAGAGGAGAGACACTGTTACCTATCTCTGAGGCTGAGAGAGGAGAGACACTGTTACCTATCTCTGAGGCTGAGAGAGGAGAGACACTGTTACCTATCTCTGAGGCTGAGAGAGGAGAGACAGCGAGTGAGAGGAGAGAAGAGGAAAGAGGGACGTCACAGCTGACATTCTACCTGTCTGACTGGTGACAGGTTCAGCAGGGGTCAGATCCCTCTGTCAGCTGAGTCACCACGACAACTCCTGAATGACAGCAGGGAGCAGCTGTAGTCTCCTCTGTATGTGTGTGTGTGTGTGTGTGTGTGTGTGTGTGTGTGTGTGTGTGTGTGTGTGTGTGTGTGTGTAAGTGTGTGAATGGAACGATAGGCAAGGACAAATGCGAGGTCAGTGCAGTCTTACAGCTCATTCTGTGTTTCAGGAAACTGACAACAGGCTATGTCTGGCTCACAAATAAGAAAATGCCACACACACACACACACACACACACACACACACACACACACACACACACACACACACACACACACACACACACACACACACACACACACACACACACACAAACATTGAAAAGCAACAAGTCCCTTAATAGTTCTTCTCAACTTTCAGCTGAACCATCCCTGACACCACCTGACACATCATCACCAGTGTTTCCAGGAAAACAGCTCTATGAGAGATCAGAGTTCAGCTTGATTTAAATGTGATTCCTGTAGCTTTTCATCAGCCTTTCATCAGGACACAGACACTGCCACAACCACAGCAGACCACCATGTCCTTGGGTGGAAGATTGTTGGCACATAGTAAAACACATGCAAGCACTCTCTCACACACACACACACACACACACACACACACACACACACACACACACACACACACACACACACACACACACACACACACACACACACACACTTGGACCGAAGACAAAACACAATATCTTTCCTCGCACCTCATTTTCACTCCTCTCCCATGGGCGAGCCAGACAGGAAAGGAGAATGACTGCTTCCTGTCTGCGTGTGCTTTGAAGAGCAACCTGAGGGGAACATGTTGTAGCGGCTCCATGTTCCTCTGCTGTCATCAGCTTCTTTGTAACCTGTGATATACTGTTTCCCCTCCACTGTTTCATCTGAAATTTAGCACTTCCCTGTGCGATTTATGTCATCACCGCCACATCCTGGTCTCTCCCACACTTACAGTAACACAGGGGACAGGGACCACCATGGAAACTAGGACGCACCTAGAGAGAGGGTTGTTTACAACCACACTGAACGACATCATCATGACAATAATATGTGGTTGTTTTTTGTGGTAGATCAATCTGGATCCAGATCACATGAGGATAGTTCACAGTTCAACACAGGACAAAGTCAGCAGGACATAGTCACCTGTGGGAATCTGATTAAACCCAGAAGAAAAGTTGCTGGTTTGAATCCTGGAGCCGGCAGACGAAAAATTGGGATAATAATGTTATATTGAGGAGTAGAGGATTTATGAATCGTTTGAGCTCTATGGACTTTATCCAACATGTTACTGGGCCCACCCATAACTGCGGCCATACTCTGGACCTGGTTTTTTACCAAGGGGCTTTCTATCACAGGAGGTTGGTGGCACCTTAATTGGGGAGGACGGGTTTGTGGTAATGGCTGGAGCGGAATTAGTGGAATGGTATCAAATACATCAAACATATGGTTTCCATTTGTTTGATGACATTCCATTCACGCCATTCCGGCCCTTTATTATGAGCTATCCTCCCCTCAGCAGCCTCCTGTGCTTTCTATTGATTCACCTCTACATCCGCTGGGGATGTAGAGGTGAATCCAGGCCCTTCAGTGCCTGGCTCCACACCTACTCCCCAGGCGCTCTCTTTTGATGACTTCTGTAACCGTAATAGCCTTGGTTTCATGCATGTTAACATTAGAAGCCTCCTCCCTAAGTTTGTTTTATTCACTGCTTTAGCACACTCTGCCAACCCGGATGTCCTGGCTGTGTCTGAATCTTGGCTTAGGAAGTCCACCAAAAACTGTGAAATCTTCATCCCTAACTACAACGTTTTCAGACAAGATAGAACGACCAAAGGGGGCGGTGTTGCAATCTACTGCAGAGATAGCTTGCAGAGTTCTGTCCTGCTATCCAGGTCTGTACCCAAACAATTTGAACTTCTACTTTTAAAAATCCACCTCTCCAAAAACAAGTCTCTCACCGTTGCCGCCTGCTATAGACCCCCCTCGGCCCCTAGCTGTGCTCTGGACACCATATGTGAACTGATTGCCCCCCATCTATCTTCAGAGCTTGTGCTACTAGGCGACCTAAACTGGGACATGCTTAACACCCCAGCCATTCTACAATCCAAGCTTGATGCCCTCAATCTCACACAAATTATTAATGAACCCACCAGGTACAACCCCATATCCGCAAACACTGGCACCCTCATAGATATCATCCTAACCAATGTGCCCTCTAATTACACCTCTGCTGTTTTCAACCAAGATCTCAGCGATCACTGCCTCATTGCCTGCACCCGTAATGGGTCAGCGGTCAAACGACCTCCACTCATCACTGTCAAACGCTCCCTGAAACATTTCAACGAGCAAGCCTTTCTAATCGACCTGGCCCTGGTATCCTGGAAGGATATTGACCTCATCCCGTCAGTAGAGGATGCCTGGTTATTTTTTTAAAATGCCTTCCTCTCCATCTTAAATAAGCATGCCCCTTTCAAGAAATTTAGAACCAGGAACAGATATAGCCCTTGGTTCTCCCCAGACCTGACTGCCCTTAACCAACACAAAAATATCCTGTGGCGTTCTGCATTAGCATCGAACTGCCCCCGCGATATGCAACTTTTTAGGGAAGTTAGAAACCAATACACACAGGCAGTTAGAAACGCCAAGGCTAGCTTTTTCAAACAGAAATTTGCTTCGTGCAACTCCAACTCTAAAAAGTTCTGGGACATTGTAAAGTCCATGGAGAATAAGAACACCTCCTCCCAACTGCCCACTGCACTGAGGATAGGAAACTCTGTCACCACCGATAAGCCCACTATAATTGAGAATTTCAATAAGCATTTTTCTACGGCTGGCCATGCTTTCCACCTAACTACCCCTACTGCATTCAACAGCACTGCACCCCCCACAGCTACTCGCCCAAGCCTCCCCCATTTCTCCTTCTCCCAAATCCATTCAGCTGATGTTCTGAAAGAGCTGCAAAATCTGGACCCCTACAAATCAGCTGGGCTTGACAATCTGGACCCTTTCTTTCTAAAATTATCTGCCGAAATTATTGCAACCCCTATTACTAGCCTGTTCAACCTCTCTTTCGTGTCGTCTGAGATTCCCATAGATTGGAAAGCAGCTGCTGTCATCCCCCTCTTCAAAGGAGGTGACACTCTTGACCCAAGTTGCTACAGACCTATATCCATCCTACCCTGCCTTTCTAAGGTCTTCGAAAGCCAAGTCAACAAACAGATTACCGACTATTTTGAATCCCACCGCACCCTCTCCGCTATGCAATCTGGTTTCAGAGCTGGTCATGGGTGCACCTCAGCCACGCTCAAGGTCCTAAACGACATCGTAACCGCCATCGATAAGAAACATTACTGTGCTGCCGTATTCATTGACCTGGCCAAAGCTTTTGACTCTGTTAATCACCACATCCTCATCGGCAGACTTAGTAGCCTTGGTTTCTCAAACGATTGCGTCGCCTGGTTCACCAACTACTTCTCTGACAGAGTTCAGTGTGTCAAATCGGAGGGCCTACTGTCTGGACCTCTGGCAGTCTCTATGGGGGTACCACAGGGTTCAATTCTTGGGCCAACTCTTTTCTCTGTATACATAAATGATGTCGCTCTTGCTGCTGGTGAATCTCTGATCCACCTCTACGCAGACGACACCATTCTGTATACTTCTGGCCCTTCTTTGGACACTGTGTTAACAACCCTCCAGACGAGCTTCAATGCCATTCAACTCTCCTTCCGTGGTCTCCAACTGCTCCTAAACACAAGTAAAACTAAATGTATGCTCTTCAACCGATCGCTGCCTGCACCTGCCCGCCCATCCAGCATCACTTCTCTGGACGGTTCTAACTTAGAATTTGTGG
Source organism: Salmo trutta (assembly GCF_901001165.1). Classification (NCBI taxonomy): domain Eukaryota; kingdom Metazoa; phylum Chordata; class Actinopteri; order Salmoniformes; family Salmonidae; genus Salmo; species Salmo trutta. The sequence continues at coordinate 29,128,148 of NC_042979.1, forward strand.
ACAACTACAAATACCTAGGTGTCTGGTTAGACTGTAAACTCTCCTTCCAGACTCACATCAATCATCTCCAATCCAAAGTGAAATCTAGAATTGGCTTCCTATTTCGCAACAAAGCATCCTTCACTCATGCTGCCAAACATACCCTCGTAAAACTGACCATCCTACCAATCCTCGACTTCGGCGATGTCATTTACAAAATAGCCTCCAATACCCTACTCAACAAGCTGGATGCAGTCTATCACAGTGCCATCCGTTTTGTCACCAAAGCCCCATATACAACCCACCACTGCGACCTGTATGCTCTCGTTGGCTGGCCTTCACTTCATCATCGTCGCCAAACACATTGGCTCCAGGTCATCTACAAGACCCTGCTAGGTAAAGTCCCCCCTTATCTCCGCTCACTGGTCACCATAGCAGCACCCACCTGTAGCACGCGCTCCAGCAGGTATATCTCTCTGGTCACCCCTAAAGCCAACTCCTCCTTTGGTCGTCTCTCCTTCCAGTTCTCAGCTGCCAATGATTGGAACGAACTACAAAAATCTCTAAAACTGGAAACACTTATCTCCCTCACTAGCTTTAAGCACCTGCTGTCAGAGCAGCTCACAGATCTCTGCACCTGTACATAGCCCATCTTTAATTGAGCCCAAACTACTACCTTTTCCCCTACTGTATTTATTTATTTTATTTATTTTGCTCCTTTGCACCATATTATTTATATTTATATTTTAACTTTTAACTTTCTTCAAACTACAAATCTACCATTCCAGTGTTTTTTTCTTGCCATACTTTATTTACTTTGCCACCATGGCATTTTTTTGCCTTTACCTCCATTATCTCACATCATTTGCTCACATTGTATATAGTCTTATTTTTTTTTCTACTGCATCATTGATTGTATGTTGTTTTACTCCATGTGTAACTCTGTGTTTTTGTATGTTGTCGAACTGCTTTGCTTTATCTTGGCCAGGTCGCAATTGTAAATGAGAACTTGTTCTCAACTTGCCTACCTGGTTAAATAAAGGTGAAATAAAATATATCCTCTATTGTTGATGTTGCTTTATCTGATCACCACTGTGTATTTTTTACTACCTTATTGCCCATAGCACAGGATAATACTGAACGCATTATTAGGAAACGCTATCTTACCACTGAAGTTGCTACAGATTTTATTGAGTGCATGAACAATACTCCACCACCTATTCTTCCTTCCTCTTGTGATGATTTAGTTAATACATTTAATAGCAAATTTAGGGCATCAATGAATGCCATAGCTCCTGTAAAGTTGAAAAAGGCCACATCCAAACAGAGAGTTCCTTGGATGAGCGAGGAAACTCATCAATTAAAAATAAATTACAGAAAGGCAGAAATTCAAGAAGTCAAAGTTGCAGGTCCATTATGATATTCTGAGAGAGCAACTTGGCATATATAACAAGGCAATTATAAATGCCAGACGGGCTTATTTTGCTAACTTGATCACTATTAATCAGAATAATTTGAGAGTGCTCTTCTCGACCATTGATGGCATGATAAATCCTACCCCCGCAAATCTATGTGAACTTTCCTCCACATCTAAATGTGATGAGTTTCCGGCATATTTCAGAGATAAGATAACCAACATTAAGATGTGTATCAGTCAAGCAAAACCTGATGAGAAATTTGAAGGTACAGTATGTGCCCTATCCTAAAACGCAAAGGCACGATGGATTTATTTTCCCTGACACACTACCGGTCAAAAGTTTTAGAACACCTACTCATTCAAGGGTTTTTCTTTATTTTTACTATTTTCTACATGGTAGAATAATAATGAAGACATCAAAACTATGAAATAACACATATGGAATCATGTAGTAACCAAAAAATGTTAATCAAATCAAAATTTGAGATTCTTCAAATAGCCACCCTTTGCCTTGATGACAGCTTTGCACATTCTTGGCATTCTCTCAACCAGCTTCACCTGGAATGCTTTTCCAACAAGTCCGACTCATCCCAAACCATCTCAATTTGGTTGAGGTCGGGGGATTGTGGAGGCCAGATCATCTGATGCAGCACTCCATCACTGTAATTATTGGTAAAATAGACCTTACGCAGCCTGGAAGTGTGTTGGGTCACTGTCATGCTGGTTAAGTGTCCCTTGAATTCTAAATAAATCACAGACAGTGTCACCAGCAAAGCACCCCCACACCATAACACCTCCTCCTCCATGCTTTACGGTGAGAAATACATATGCGTAGATCATCCGTTCACCCACACCGCATCTCACAAAGACATGGCAGTTGGGACTCCAGACCAAAGGCCAAATTTCCACTGGTTTAATGTCATTGCTCGTGTTTCTTGGCCGAAGCAAGTCTCTTATTATTATTGGTGTCCTTTTGTAGTGGTTTCTTTGCAGCAATTTGACCATGAAGGCCTGTTTCACGCAGTCTCCTCTGAACAGTTGATGTTGAGATGTATCTGTTACTTGAACTGTGAAGCATTTATTTGGGCTGCAATTTCTGAGGCTGGTAACTGTAATGAACTTATCCTCTGCGGCAGAGGTAACTCTGGGTCTTCCAATCCTGTGGCGATCCTCATGAGAGCCAGTTTCATCTTTAGCACTTGATGGTTTTTGTGACTGCACTTGAAGAAACTTTCAAAGTTCTTGACATTTTCCGGATTGACTGACCTTCATGTCTTATAGTAATGATGGACTGTCGTTTCCCCGCAAGATGCTGTCCTGGGTGGCTGCCCATGTCGCCTATACCTAAATCCAGCACTGGCAGAGAGACAGACTTATTTAAAGTGGTAAATTATCTAAGAGCCAACACAGATGCCAAACAGCTCTCTGTCCTTGTACTCTTTGATGTACAGTGCCTTCGGAAAGTATTCAGACACATTGACTTTTTCCACATTTTGTTACATTACAGTTTTATTCTAAAATGTATGAAATCTACACACAATACCCCATAATGACAGTGAAAACAGGTTTTTAGGAGAAAAAAACACACACAAAACAGAAATACCTCATTTTCATAAGTATTCAGACCCTTTGCTATGAGACTTAAAATTGAGCTCAGGTGCATCCTGTTTCCATTGATCATCCTTGAGATGTTTCTACAACTTGATAGGTGTCCACCTGTGGTAAATTCAATTGATTGGACATGATTTGGAAAGGCACACACCTATCTATATAGGGTCTCACAGTTGACAATGCATGTCAGAGCAAAAACCAGGCCATGATGTCAAAGGAATTGTCCGTAAAGCTCTGAGACAGGATTGTGTTGAGGCACAGATCTGGGGAAGGGTATCAAAACATTTCTACAGCATTGAAGGTCCCCAAGAACACAGTGGCCTCCATCATTCTGAAATGGAAGAAGTTTGGAACCACCAAGACTCTTCCTAGAGCTGGCCGCCCGGCCAAACTGAGCAATCGAGGGAGAAGGGCCTTGGTCAGGGAGGTGACCAAGAACCCGATGGTCACTCTGACAGTGCTCTAGATTTGCTCTGTGGAGATGGGAGAACCTTCTAGTAGGACAACCATCTCTGCAGCACTCCACCAATCAGGCCTTTATGGTAGAGTGGCCAGACGGAAGCCACTCCTCAGGAAAAGGCACATGACAGCCCGCTTAGAGTTTGCCAACAGGCACCTAAAGACTCTCAGAGCATGAGAAACAAGATTCTCTGGTCTGATATAACCAAGATGAACACTTTGGCCTGAATGCCAAGCACCATCCCTACGGTGAAGCATAGTGGTGGCAGCATCATGCGGTGGGGTTTCAGGTGTCTCCGGAAGGTGGTGATTGACTCCGCTGTCCTGGCGTCGTGAGGGAGCTTGTTCCACCATTGGGGTGCCAGAGCAGCGAACAGTTTTGACTGGGCTGAGCGGGAACTGTGCTTCCGCAGAGGTAGGGAGGCGAGCAGGCCAGAGGTGGATGAACGCAGTGCCCGTCTTTGGGTGTAGGGACTGATCAGAGCCGGACTGTACGGAGGTGCCGTTCCCCCCACAGCCCCGTAGGCAAGCACCATGGTCTTGTAGCAGATGCGAGCTTCAACTGGAAGCCAGTGGATTGTGCGGAGGAGCGGGGTGACGTGAGAGAACTTGGGAAGGTTGAACACCAGGCGGGCTGCGGCGTTCTGGATGAGTTGTAGGGGTTTAATGGCACAGGCAGGGAGCCCCGCCAACAGCGAGTTGCAGTAATCCAGACGGGAGATGACAAGTGCCTGGATTAGGACCTGCGCCGCTTCCTGTGTGAGGCAGGGTTGTACTCTGCGAATGTTGTAGATCATGAACCTACAGGATCGGGTCACCGCCTTGATGTTAGCGGAGAACGACAGGGTGTTGTCCAGGGTCACGCCAAGGCTCTTAGCACTCTGGGAGGAGGACACAATGGAGTTGTCAACCGTGATGGCGAGATCATGGAACGTGCAGTCCTTCCCCGGGAGGAAGAGCAGCTCCGTCTTGCCGAGGTTCAGCTTGAGGTGGTGATCTGTCATCCACACTGATATGTCTGCCAGACATGCAGAGATGCGATTCGCCACCTGGTTATCAGAAGGGGGAAAGGAGAAGATTAATTGTGTGTCGTCTGCGTAGCAATGATAGGAGAGACCATGTGAGGATATGACAGAGCCAAGTGACTTGGTGTATAGCGAGAATAGGAGAGGGCCTAGATCTGAGCCCTGGGGGACAGCAGTGGTGAGAGCACGTGGTGCGGAGACGGATTCTCGCCACGCCACCTGGTAGGAGCGACCTGTCAGGTAGGACACAATCCAAGAGTGAGCCGCGCCGGAGATGCCCAACTCGGAGAGGGTGGAGAAGAGGATCTGATGGTTCACAGTATCAAAGGCAGCAGATAGGTCTAGAAGGATGAGAGCAGAGGAAAGAGAGTTAGCTTTAGCAGTGCGCAGAGCCTCCGTGACACAGAGAAGAGCAGTCTCAGTTGAATGACCAGTCTTGAAACCTGACTGATTTGGATCAAGAAGGTCATTCTGAGAGAGATAGCAAGAGAGCTGGTCAAGGAAGGCACGTTCAAGAGTTTTGGAGAGAAAAGAAAGAAGGGATACTGGTCTGTAGTTGTTGACATCAGAGGGATCGAGTGTAGGTTTTTTCAGAAGGGGTGCAACTCTCGCCCCTCAGAACCCCAACCCCCAACCCTCATCCCTCAGCACTACAGCCCCTCAGACCCCCGACCCTCAGCACGACAGCACTACAGCCCCTCAGAACCCCAACCCCCAACCCTCATCCCTCAGCACCACAACCCCTCAGACCCCCGACACTCAGCACGACAGCACTACAGCCCCTCAGAACCCCAACCCCCAACCCTCATCCCTCAGCACTACAGCCCCTCAGACCCCCGACCCTCAGCACGACAGCACTACAGCCCCTCAGAACCCCAACCCTCATCCCTCAGCATCACAGCCCCACCGCCACACTGCCAGGGCTAGCTTCTGAACTCTACAGGAATGCAGCACACACACATATGGGAGTACTCACATACATTTCCATTAGGCGATATGATTATGTTAAAACCTGTCTTCTGTGCATCTGTGCTCTGGCAACCACCAATGCCACCCGATTCTCAGATCCCCAGCACCACAATCCCAGAGCGGTCACGTTCCAACAGGAACACAAGACACTCCACACACCACCTACACGCCTCGCTCCCAAACAGGATTAACCCTTCCTCTGCCAAGCTGCTGCCACATCCTCTGTTAGGCCTTGATGGGCTTAATGTGGGAATCCATTACCACACGGGTGCTCTTTTATGTGGACACACACATGCACGCGATGCATACGATGCACACACACACATACACACACACTACAATAAAATATACATACTTTACTATACTTCTTTAATCATATTTGAATGTGGAAAGATGTGATGTAAGACAGTATGCTTCTGTGTTCATGTCTCAGTGTAGTGGTTTGAATAGACGTAGCTAATAGTTTGATTATAGTGTATGTCACCAGAGGACATGATGTTTGGCTGCTACCTCTTTGATTGACAGGCAGTCAGATCAGAGAGATTTATTAGTGTTGCAACTACTCCCTAGACTAACCCCCCCCCCCCCCCCCCCCACACACACACACACACACACACACACACACTGACAGAGAGATATTTTTTCGTGGATCCCCTCTTCAAAGGTTATCATGTGGAATACCAAGGTAGAAGAGAGGGGGATGAAGAGAGGAGAGGAGAGGAGAGGAGAGGGAGATGACGACAGGAAATGAGAGGGGGATGAGGAGAGGGGAGGGGGATGAAGAGAGAAGAGGGGGATGAAGAGAGGAGAGGAGAGGAGGGGAGAGGGGGATAACAACAGGACATGAGGGGATGCAATAGATTTGAGGAGTTTGATGAGAGAGACGTGCGATGAAACAGGCTTTCATGAGAATAGGTTTCTCATAAACCTTTCTTCTTTCCTTTGTCAGTGTTTCTATTCCTCTTAAAATATTTTACATACAATCTGCTGTTGTGGCACAATTTTAACATTCTCTCTCATGATCTCTTTCTCTTTCTCTTTCTCTCTCTCTCACAGCAGCCACAGGCCACACACGCCTGAGGAGAGATGAAGAAAGATGGAGTGAGAAAGAAAATAAGTAAGATGTCATCTTTAATGTCAAATGCCAAAAGTGATCTTTGGTTATTCTCTCCTTTCATCCCTTCTCTTCCCTAATCAGTGGAGTAACATTAGACCTGTCGCTGCAAGCAACGTTCTGTCAGTGTGAGTTTACTGAGCTGACTGAAATGGAGTATCCCCTGGTCACGACAGAGAGAGGAAGGAGGGAGGGGGGAGGGAGAAAGAGAGGAGGGGGTAAGATAGAGAAAGAATGTTGGAGTCTGTCTCATTCCTAAAGAGTGCGAGAGAGTATGAGAGAGAGTGGCATAAGATTGTAAAATAAACAGGTTGGCCCTCTCCCTAAACCCTCCCCAACACATTTGAAGAATTACCCTCATTTCTGCTAGCTGGACACCCCAGGCCTTTCACTCTGACTGTGTTTGGCACATCCACCCCCACACACTCCCTATCTGTCTAAATGTTGTCACTGTGCAATTCTAAGCACTTTCTACTTTTGTTGGTTCCATTTCTTTTACCTAACACATCTTTTTTTCTCTTTTCTCTCTTTTTTCTCTCTCTTCATGTCTTTCTCCCTCTCTCGCTATGCCTCTTTCTACTCCTTATCTCGCTCTCTCTCTGTCCCTCCATCTCTCTCTGTTTTCCTTCCGTCTCTTTTCGACTGGTGGCTAGGCAGCTGGTTCCAAGCCCATATTCAATCACCACGAGGCTAAACTCTCTCCATCGGTGACGGCACATTTGATGACGAAGGCATCCCTGGGCTCTCTCCTCACTTCCCTGTGCCAAATACCATAACTCCTCTTTCTTTATCCTGCTCACTTGTATAATTTCACAATTTTTCAATGTCAGGACCGACCCTTTATAATAATTTTTATTGAATTTCCTGATGGACCCAACCGCCAGGATAATTTTTTCCATACCTCTTTTCTTCCTTCACTGCATTCTCTCCCTCACACGTTTTAACTCTCCCCCTTACTTTAGCATTTTTCTCTCCTTTTCTTTGTCTTTACATCTATCTATCGTACAGACACCCATCCCCTCCATTTTCCTTGATTTTCATCTTTCTTCATTGTGCCAGTATATCTCTTTCTCTATCTCACTGACATTCTTGGTCAGGACTGGGAGAGACAGCGGGTCATCTGTAGAGGCACTTTCTGAACCCCAAAGTCTCTTTTAACTGAGGTAATACACACCAATACACAATACGTCAAGATCACTGTCCAATCATATTACAAATAGTAGGCTGTAATAGACTTTAATACTATCATGTCCTGCCCTGATGTTTATTTTTAATGGTCCTTGCCACTGAAGTGGCCATCTGTCTTGTAGAAGTAAAAGCAGTACATCTTAACCACTTGTTTTTGCAAACCCTCCTCTACTGTCATAACTCATCTATAGAATAGTCTCCTTGTCACTTTTACAGCATTAAAACATCTCAGAGTTGACTAAATGGAATGAGAAAGTGGAATCAAAAACCCCTTCACTTCTCCCTGAGCCTCGCAGAGTTCACAGGAGTTAATGTGTTTTGGCAGTTGCAGATGCCTCGCGCTCTCTCTCCTCTCAGATGTGTGTGAAAGAAAAGAATGTCACCCAAGTCTAATCAAATCACTGGCATTATAACATACGTCAAGCTTTCACTTCCAATATCAACCTCTCTGCTGTGATGGTTTGTATGTTTCTCTCTCTCTCTCTCTCTCCTCTTTCTCTCTCTCTCCTCTTTCTCTCTCTCTCTCTCTCGCGTTCTAGCCTTCCTATGTCTCTCTCTATCCCCCCCCTCTTTCTCTCTCTCTCTTGATCAGACAGTTTTCTTGTGACAAAATGTAGATAACATCTCATGGAGTGTGTGTAGGGGAGGGAATGTTCTTTAATAACAGGTTGTGGATCATATGGTTGAAATGAGTGTCTGTTGATGTTTGTGTGTGGGTGTGTCAGCACAGGCCCTCTTGTGACCTCTTAATTACACATCGCATGTCTGATCTTATTGGTGTCTGCTGTCTGAACCCTGTCATGTGCTCTCTTTGCCAATCTGTCACACTTAATCTGGGCGGAAAGGAAACGGTAAAAGGAGAGAGGCCTCCAGTGCTCCAGGAACGCTTGGGGTTGGAAGAAGAAAAAAGAAAGAGAGACAAGAGAGACAGAAGAAACAAAGGGAAAAGAAAAGCAGGAGAAAATCACAACGGCGTTCCATTTCAGTGCCGTGAACGGCGTCGATGATTCGCTGAGGGGGATGAAGGGAGAGAGAGAAAGGAGGGCGTGAGATGAGAGAACAATAAGCCTGTTGTTCTTTAATCGGTGGTGAATCATCTGTCTCTCCCTCTGTCAGGTGTTGTCGAGAATAGAGAGAAATAAAGAGAGAGAGAGAGAAAGAGAAAGAGAAAGAAAGAGAGATTGAAAGATCAAGCTGTGTGGCTCATAATATCACACACTAACCAGCTAGCACATTCTGAGAACCATATGTTTGTTAGAGCTTGGTGAGAGCATGGTAGTCCTATAGCTTTTTTACATCCAACCTTCCCACAATGTTCCGGGAATGGTGCAGGATAGTTGCTTGGCTTTGGAACATTCTTAGAACATTTAAGGAAAGTGAAAAGAACACTTTATTTTCTTGGTAATTCATTACTTTAAAAAAACGTTTCCTAAAAGTTTGAACATGGTTACATTTATTTTAAATGTTGTAATGGCTTGGAACGTTCTCCAACTGGTTTGACATTGGGAATGTTCTCAAATAGTTCAGAGAAACAACATTCTTCTGTGGGAATTTCAGTACTTCGGCAAAACGTTATATACAGGTTTCCTCATGGTTCTATTCAAAGTCATGTTATTCAATTGTTACAGGAAAGTTAAGAAACATCATTCTTCTGTGGGAATTTCAGTACTTCAGCATTTCACCTTTATTTAACCAGGTAGGCAAGTTGAGAACAGGTTCTCATTTACAATTGCGACCTGGCCAAGATAAAGCAAAGCAGTTCGACAACATACAAAAACACAGAGTTACACATGGAGTAAAACAACATACAATCAATGATACAGTAGACAAAAATAAGACTATATACAATGTGAGCAAATGATGTGAGATAAGGGAGGTAAAGGGAGGTAAAGGCAAAAAAAAGGCCATGGTGGCAAAGTAAATAAAGTATAGCAAGTAAAACACTGGAATAGTAGAATTATAATTTGAAGAAAGTTCAAAGTTAAAATATAAATAATATGGTGCAAAGGAGCAAAATAATAAATAAAATAAATAAATACAGTAGGGGAAGAGGTAGTATTTTGGGCTAAATTATAGATGGGCTATGTACAGGTGCAGTGATCTGGGAGCTGCTCTGAAAGCTGGTGCTTAAAGCTAGTGAGGGAGATAAGTGTTTCCAGTTTCAGAGATTTTTGTAGTTCGTTCCAGTCATTGGCAGCAGAGAACTGGAAGGAGAGATGACCAAAGGAGGAGTTGGCTTTAGGGGTGACCAGAGAGATATACCTGCTGGAGCGCGTGCTACAGGTGGGTGCTGCTATGGTGACCAGTGAGCGGAGATAAGGGGGGACTTTACCTAGAAGGGTCTTATAGATGACCTGGAGCCAATGTGTTTGGCGACGATTATGAAGCGAAGGCCAGCCAACGAGAGCGAGAGCATAACATTTCCTGCAGGTTTCTTCATGGTTCAATTTAAAGTAATGTTCTCAAATTGTTCAGAGAATGTTAAGAAAACTTTTGTATATAGGTTCAGAACTTTTGTGAAATAGCACAGTTACAAATAGAAATCAAACTGGATGGACATCAGAAATAGAGGAAGGACAGAAAACAAACAAAAAAGAAGTTTTGTAAAATAGACTGTCTGTAAAATGTGTATAAGATGAATAAATTGAAGGTAAAAGCCGAAGTGTTTATTAGTTTACTCCAATTGGGGGATCGGTAGTAGGGTTTGCAGGGAATAATAATAAAGGTATATTCTTTAAAATAGTATGTATGTCTATATAGGTATGTGTATGTATATATGTGTATATGTACGCATGCGTGTATGGATATATATATATTTACCCCCAAAAATATAAGGGGGATTGGAAATGATACAGACAATTACATTGATGGAAGCAATATTCTTTCCGCAATATTAAACTGATCCACCCCTAAAAAAAAAGAAAATAACTTTCCATACAAAAACACAAGAAAACTTTACATTTTTGAGAACGTTCTACAAATATTATTTAAGAACATATGTGAAGGGTGTAGATTGCCTCTGCATTGTGTTTTGATTGCCTTACATATGAACTAATGATCAGGGTTGGTGGGGATCTTTTATTCTCTGATAATGACAGGAAAAACTTCCATAAACAAATGCTGTTCTGCCGTTATACGCCAAACTCCTCTCTTCCACATGGGTATAGTAGACAGGGCCAATAATAATAATGTTTTTTCACATAACAGTGTAATGCAAATGCAATGTACTTGTCAACCTTTTCAATGACAGCCAGGCATTATGTACAGTGACGTGATATGCACTTGCAAACAGCTAACAGTCAGTAAATATCGTCAAAATATCTTAACAAAAACACGACATTTGTTTTTTTTACCTTTATTTAACTAGGCAAGTCAGTTAAGAACAAATTCTTATTTTTAATAACCGCCTAGGAACAGTGGATTAACTGCCTTGTTCAGGGGCAGAAAGACAGATTTTTACCTTGTCAGCTCAGGGATTTGATATTGCAACCTTTCGGATTTACTAGTCCAACACTCTAACCACTAGGCTACCTGCCGCCTCAAGGTGGCATTACCTGATAATGACAGGAAAAACGTCCATAAACAAATGCTGTGCTGCCATTATATGCCAAACTCCTCTGCAAAGTACAAATTAATAATGAAAGGGGATATGAAAAGCCATGCTAGCCCAATGATGACGTGTAGCCTACAGTAGAAAGTACAGTAGCTAGCTAGCATGTACAGCATTCACAAATCAACAGATAAAGTTAATAAATGACTGAAATATATGAATATCCCATTATATTGGTGGGAGACCATTATAATACACTGTCAGTGACCATATAAACTCATTATAAATGTTTTAACATATAGGATTGATTATGATTTTCATGTGAACATTTTTCATTAACCTACCTCTTCCACATGAGTACAGTAAACAGGGAAGAGGTAAGGGGGGGTATGGGTATGCAGGGTATGTTTATGAGGGGGAACGCATAATGAGAAGGAAGTGTGCAACATTACAAAGGGCACTTACAACAACAATGTAATGTACAGTAATATCAGGCACGGAACAATTTCGATTTTGTGTAATTCTACAAATGAAATTCAACACTTGTTACACATATACATTCCGTTCTCAGCATCAACCAAACTATCTCTATCCTCTATCTTGTTAAGTGTGTTCAGGTGTGTTGGCTGCGCCCACTAACTGGCCACACCTGATCTTAATGAGTTCTTTTTTCCTTTGAAATGGGCTCTGTTTGAATAGACTAAAGTGAACAGCTTTGTATGCATAAAAAAACATGGCATGCTAGCTCCTGGTTTGAATCTCACAGATGCCGTGTCACAAAAGAAACATGCATGAGTAATATCTAAGGAAATTAGTCCTTTCTGCTTGGAGTTCTTAAAAAGTTAACCCCAAATAAGCTAACAGTGTTTTTAAAAGTCTCTGAAACAATCAGTGAAAGTTTTAAGGAAGTTATTCAAAAACCTCCAAATAACCTATCATTTCTGTTCTCAGAGCGTTAATAAAACCTCCCAGGAAAACTTGAAAGGAACCAGAGTAAAGCATTCTCAAAACCACTCTGCAACCTAAATGTGTATTTTCACTTCCGTTCTCAGAATGTTTAAAAGTAATGCAGTTTTACTGGTCACGAAACGTCTGCCCCGTTTACATTGTGACGTATTTAAGGACGTCATATACACAATCTTGCCCCACTACTGAATGTAGTGTTTGTAACGCAAGATGGAGGAGAGCCTGTCTCTCGTAAGAGATCGCATACATTTAGCAAAATATCACCTTTTCAATCAAGACAGGATAAATATATTGTTTCAGGTGATAATAAAACGTGTTTCTCCAACTTTATAGCAAGTCAAGCTAGCTTGCACTGCATAGCTGCTAGCTAGCTAAAAGATAGGCTAGGTTGAAGATATCATTGTAGCTAGCAACCTCCACCTAATAATTATCGTCATTACCTTCACAATAAACTTAAACGGGAGGCAACAGTCATATAAATAGAATTGGCTTAACAGCAAATGTGTATTATTTAACATTACTATTAAAATAGTACTCACTTATAGGAATGGGTAATTGTTTACAAGTTGCTAGCTATCCCATAAAGCCAAAACCACATATTTTCATCTTCTCTGTTGTTTGGTAACTTCCTGTTGTTCGACGGGCTGGACTGAAGACGACAGATATACAAAGCATGCAGCATCCGTCTTGCAACAGAGCATTGAACTGCAAGGGGGCTTTGCGTTTCCACGTCCCCATTGAAATGCATGACATCTGGCGCAATGTAACGGAGTGCTTATGGGTAATGTGAACAAGGTTTTATGGCTTCGTTCCAAGAACCCATGGGAAACCAAAAATGTACATTCCCACAACTTCCAAGGAGCCAAATGTGCTAGCTGGGTAATGTTAGGGCTATCCTGTCTGCCTGTCCTAACGGGTTAGTGCAGAGGTCTCTCTCTTTCTATACATTTTCTCACTCTTTCCCTCCTCTAATAACACACATGCTAATCTGATGATTGCGGACAATAATTTTCAGTTAGAAGTTGTTTAAAATATTCTAATTTTGGCACTTTTATTATAAACTGTAAATACTTGTTTGGAGGAAAAGACAAGGAAACTATGAATCAGGCCCTGAGTGATTATATGTGTCTGCTAAGACATTACCAGAGCAGTGGAAAGTCAGTCAGAGGAGTTTAGTTTTAAATCACCACATCCTTACTACGTATTAAATACAGAGGTTTTGGTTTCCAAACACAAACCCTGACCTCGTCCTCTGATTGCCCTCTGCCATCTCTCTGCAGGATTTGTACCATAATGACATTACTAGAACTACGAAGTTTTTCCGCAATGTGCCTATTTCCTAATTTCCTATTACAGAATTTCTATTACACTTTCCCAATCACCTCTATAGTACATAAATAGATAATAGACAAAGACAGAAAATGTAGCAATTCCAGAATCTGAGTATACAGAAATAAATCAAGTTAATATCAATACAACATTTATCTAGCTGGTCTTATTGAATGACAATGTCCACAGACAATGTCCACAGACAATGTCCACAGAGGTTAAGGACTCCGGTCCCCCGTCAGTCTGTTTGTCTTTTTGTCTATGGCAGCTCTGGCAGCTCACATTAAAACATCCACGTTGTTGACAGGCTCAATTTGACCTTTGTCTGAGAGTACCATCCCTCCCTCCCACATCTGTTTACCTTCACTCCCCCTCCTGCCCGATACCTTCCTATCCCTCACTCACTCTCTTTCTCTCTCTCCCCCTTCTCTTTTTCCCTCTCTCATACAGCTGAAGGCATTCAACTACACATTCAATAATCGTCACAACCAGCCAATTGTGTATTACGACATCCTATTCAATCATGTCCTTCAATTTAATACCAGACATTGGTTATGTTGATTATTATATAATCTTATGGACATATAATAGCCTCAGTGAGAAATCATCCTACATACATTGATCAATGACTAGTTAGACACAATTCACACTAACATTCTCTTGTCACAACAACCTTACATCTCCAGCAGCTATCTGTCAACTCAATACATTTGTGTGTGTTTATGTCCAGGGTTTGGTGTAACTCAATGTTGCTTCCTTTGTCAATGGATGTGACTGAGAACAGTGGAAGAGACTGAGAACAGTGGAAGAGACTGAGAACAGTGGAAGAGACTGAGAACAGTGGAAGAGACTGAGAACAGTGGAAGTGACTGAGAACAGTGGAAGAGACTGAGAACAGTGGAAGAGACTGAGAACAGTGAAAGAGACTGAGAACAGTGGAAGAGACTGAGAACAGTGAAAGAGACTGAGAACAGTGGAAGAGACTGAGAACAGTGAAAGAGACTGAGAACAGTGGAAGAGACTGAGAACAGTGAAAGAGACTGAGAACAGTGGAAGAGACTGAGAACAGTGAAAGAGACTGAGAACAGTGGAAGAGACTGAGAACAGTAGAAGAGACAGAACAGTGAAAGAGACTGAGAACAGTGGAAGAGACTGAGAACAGTAGAAGAGACAGAACAGTGGAAGAGACTGAGAACAGTGGAAGAGACTGAGAACAATGGAAGAGACTGAGAACAGTGGAAGAGACTGAGAACAGTGGAAGAGACAGAACAGTGGAAGAGACTGAGAACAGTGGAAGTGACTGAGAACAGTGGAAGTGACTGAGAACAGTGGAAGAGACTGAGAACAATGGAAGAGACAGAACAGTGGAAGAGACTGAGAACAGTAGAAGAGACTGAGAACAGTGGAAGAGACTGAGAACAGTGAAAGAGACTGAGAACAGTGAAAGAGACTGAGAACAGTGGAAGTGACTGAGAACAGTAGAAGAGACAGAACAGTGGAAGTGACTGAGAACAGTGGAAGAGACAGAACAGTGGAAGTGACTGAGAACAGTGGAAGAGACTGAGAACAGTGGAAGAGACTGAGAACAGTGGAAGTGACTGAGAACAGTGGAAGAGACTGAGAACAGTGGAAGAGACTGAGAACAGTGAAAGAGACTGAGAACAGTGGAAGAGACTGAGAACAGTGAAAGAGACTGAGAACAGTGGAAGAGACTGAGAACAGTGAAAGAGACTGAGAACAGTGGAAGAGACTGAGAACAGTAGAAGAGACAGAACAGTGGAAGAGACTGAGAACAGTGGAAGAGACTGAGAACAATGGAAGAGACTGAGAACAGTGAAAGAGACTGAGAACAGTGGAAGAGACTGAGAACAATGGAAGAGACTGAGAACAGTGGAAGAAACTGAGAACAGTGGAAGAGACAGAACAGTGGAAGAGACTGAGAACAATGGAAGAGACTGAGAACAATGGAAGAGACTGAGAACAGTGGAAGAGACTGAGAACAGTGGAAGAGACAGAACAGTGGAAGAGACTGAGAACAGTGGAAGTGACTGAGAACAGTGGAAGTGACTGAGAACAGTGGAAGAGACTGAGAACAATGGAAGAGACAGAACAGTGGAAGAGACTGAGAACAGTAGAAGAGACTGAGAACAGTGGAAGAGACTGAGAACAGTGAAAGAGACTGAGAACAGTGAAAGAGACTGAGAACAGTGGAAGTGACTGAGAACAGTAGAAGAGACAGAACAGTGGAAGTGACTGAGAACAGTGGAAGTGACTGAGAACAGTGGAAGTGACTGAGAACAGTGGAAGAGACTGAGAACAATGGAAGAGACTGAGAACAGTGGAAGTGACTGAGAACAGTGGAAGTGACTGAGAACAGTGGAAGTGACTGAGAACAGTGGAAGTGACTGAGAACATGGGTGTGGTGTAGTATGTTCCCCTACATAGTGTTTGTGCCAGGATGCACTGCACCTAGATCTACTATGTACTGTATATAGAGGCCTTTTAAAACCTGACGTCACTTGAAAGAACAACGTTGCCTTGACTGATTTGTTGGTTGCACAGTAAGTGTATGTACAGTACAGTAGAGTAATGTCTCCCTTCCCCTGGTCCGTGGGTGTCCACAACTCAGCCTCATGTTACTGAGGAGCAACTTCAAAAAGGAGCAAGCGGAGGGGGGGGAGAGTAGGAGGGGAGGAGAGACGGAGGGGAGGAGAGTAGGAGAGGAGGAGAGGAAAAGAAGGGGAGAGGAGGGGAAAAGGGAAGAGGGTAGGAGAATGGGGGGAGGAAGAGGTAGGAGGGGGTAAGAGAGGAAGGGGTAGTTGGAGAGGTAGGGCGATAGAAAAAGCAGTTAGGAGGAGAGGAGAGGGACAAACACATCAACACATGGGCTCCCGAGTGGTGCAGCGGTCTAAGGCACTGCATCTTAGTGCTAGAGGTGTCACTACAGACTCTGGTTCAATCCCAGGCTGTATCACAGCCGGCCGTGATTGGGAGTTCAATAGGCGGTGCACAATTAGCCCAGCGTCGTCCGGGTAGGCCGTCATTCTAAATAAGAATTTGTTGTTAACTGACTTGCCTAAATAAAGATTACCTTAAAAAATATATATGTTTTATCAAAGCCTGGTTTCCCTACTATTACCACACGCTGGAACATCCCCATGCTGACAGCTGACAACCCTTCACAAAAAACACTGCTCTGATCCTACCAGCAGGACCCACTGCAGCAGCCCATTGACAGGCAGGCAGCCGGACCAGCAGCCCACTGACAGGCAGGCAGCCGGACCAGCAGCCCACTGACAGGCAGGCAGCCGGACCAGCAGCCCACTGACAGGCAGGCAGCCGGACCAGCAGCCCACTGACAGGCAGGCAGCCGGACCAGCAGCCCATTGACAGGCAGGCAGCAGGACCAGCAGCCCACTGACAGGCAGGCAGCAGGACCAGCAGCCCATTGACAGGCAGGCAGCAGGACCAGCAGCCCATTGACAGGCAGGCAGCAGGACCAGCAGCCCACTGACAGGCAGGCAGCAGGACCAGCAGCCCATTGACAGGCAGGCAGCCGGACCAGCAGCCCATTGACATTAGGCAGCAGAACCAGCAGCCCATTGACAGGCAGGCAGCAGAACCAGCAGCCCATTGACTGCCATTGTATTGTCCCTCTCTGCTTTGTTTTAAGTGCTGCCTGCTTAGTGGAGAGCAATGGGGCAGAGAGTGGGAGGAGGTGGGTAGGAGAAGTGGAATCTTTAGTGATTCCACCTCTCTCCCTGTCTGCTTTATTCCTTTGTTTAGAACATTCTTTCTAAAAAACATTCATCTCTCTCTATTTCTCTCCTTCATCTCATGCTGTTTGGTGTTCGACTCAGCACTGAAGTGAAGACGTTTCTGAAAGACAAAAGTTTCAAAAGATTTTGAGGTGATTTGCTCAAGATTTGCTGTTAATCTCAGTCGAGACAGATACATCTCTTACCAAAACAGCAAAGTAAATGAAGTCAACATTGTAATCTTGAACTTAAACGTGTGTGTGTGTGTGTGCGCAGTGAAGGAGGGGAGTTTATCATTGGTCTATAAATAGTGGTTGGTCGGGAAGTCCAGGCTCTTCGCTCTGTTTCTCCCTAGTGAATGAAAGGTGTGACTTCACACACATTTCTCCCTCTCACAGATGTGCTTCTCCCGCGAACAATACCTCCTTTCAACCTACTGGCAGGTTCTCTTCTCTACTTTATTTTCATCTGTTAAACCCCCTCCCATCTTCTCCCCCCCCAGTTACCCCCTGCCTCTCGTATCTTTTGTAAAGGCTGCGTCGAGTCATTGCCCTAGGGGAGGATTGAAAGAGAAATCGACATAGATAGATAGGAGAGAAAGACAGAGAGAAGCTCCAACTTCTAAAGAGCTTCATGCTGCCTCCCCTCCTGTCTCTTTCAGAAAACCACACTTGATCATCTACTGTATGTGCTACTGTCCCTAGATCAACCAGGTGAAGAAGACAGACAACCAGGGTAAAACCACACTGAGTTCATTTCAGTAGACACAGTTGTAATCCTAGGCAGACCTTCTTGAGCCAGACAGTTGACAAGGCTAGAGCGACAAAATGACACAGACTGACACTCTCCGTAGCTTTGGACATAAACTGCCTCCCAGTCGCCTCGGGCCTACTCAGCAAATCAGGGTATTATGGGTGTAGACTGAAGAATTTGACCTGGAGACATTACTGTGACACCCACACGCGCACAAGCACACAACCGGACCTACGTACACACACACACACACACACACACACACACACACACACACACACACACACACACACACACACACACACACACACACACACACACACACACACACACACACACACACACACACACACACACACACACACACACATACACTCATCAAACTATCTGTTGTACTAGTCCGTCCTGTCAGACTTGATGGAAGCATGATGGACAGACTGGGAAGAGGAAAAGTAGGAGTAGAAGATTAGCGATGAAAGTTAAGTGACAAGAAAATTGCGTAGTATCTCCTTAGAGCATTGGGAAGACAAAACAATAATTATGCATTACCCCTTTACCCCTCATACCTGTCATAGCCTTTGTATGTGTGTGTTTGCGTGTGTATGTGTGTCTGTGTGCGTGTGTGCATGTATGTGTGCAAGTATGAGCGTGTTGGTATGTGTTTATTCTACCAACCGAGTCATTTCCTGAAACCTGCAGCCGACTTGGGGTCATTCATCCCCTGATGCTCCCGTTTCTCTCCCACCCTGGTAGTCACAACTACTTAATACTCTGTGTACTCTCCACAGAGCTGTCAGAACCAAAAGAAAAGGCAGCGAAGGAATTAAATAACGGAAAACAAAATCCTCCCTCCCTCCCATCATCATCTCTCTTCCTGCCAAAATCACTTCCACCAAATCCTTTTTGATACGACATCACAGAGGCCCACAAAGTGGAGATAATCCTTGACATTTTTATCAGTCACCCCCCTTTTATTTAGTCTGATCTGCATCGCGTCGCACAGCACTGCGCTGGCCTGTCTTGTTTGCTGATAAAATCTGCCAGCCAACGCAAGCCTTGGCGGATCACACATCAAAAAGGGCCCGCTCACCCCCTCGGGGCAATGAGGTGTCAAAATAATATTCCACTGTATGCTCTGGGTGGCAGCCTCATTTAAAAACTTCATTTGATGGTTTCAAGGCCTCAACAGACATAAGAAGACAGAAACTGTTCAGTATGTCTGGAATGATTGGATTTCATAAAAGCAGGCCCACATTGAGAAATATATACTGTATAGGTCCGAGCCTGTTCCGTGTGTGTGTGTCAGTACATACCACACAGCTCACATCAGTGATGAGTAACTTACATTAGATAGATAGATAGATAGATAGATAGATAGATAGATAGATATGGATAGATGGATAGATAGATAGATGTGACAGTAAGAAGATATACTGTACATCTGTTTGACCAGAGTTTGATCCACTGAGATCACCTCATGTTTGGAGGACTTTTTAACACGTTCTTAAATTCACATTTTAGAGGCCCTAAACAACAATGAGGGAAACTACACTGATATTATCATACATGTTCAATGTTAATATCAGTCCTGCCATCCAACTCTTTAACAGCTCTTTGAATGAACTCTCCGATAACGCTCCACACATAGAGAAAGAGGGATGGAGGGAGCGTTTGATTTTCTCCTCTTCACCCTTTTCGCAAAGCGTGTGGATGTGTGAAGAACGATGTGATTTATGTCTGGAAACTTTGATCTTCTAAAAAGGTCTGAAGATTTACACAACAATAATTCTCCCTGGACACAGCTTATATGGATGATGTGTCAAGTGGCAAGACGCCAGAACACATTTTAATAGACTGAAAACAAGGGAGTTGAGGGATGGGATGGAGGGGGGAGAGAGGCAGAGGAAGGGAGAGAGACAGAGAGAGAGAGAGACAGAGAGAGACAATTGTCAAACTAACAAACCAAAACAAAGGCAAAGTCTTCTCAGTAAGACAAAGATAATGAGGTTCCAAAAAAGGTCCAGTTGCCATGGCCACAAATACAAACTCCATCTAGACACCGTTGCCTTAGAGCACACAAAAAAAAAACTATACATACCTCGGCCTAAACATCAGCGCCACAGGTAACTTCCACAAAGCTGTGAACGATCTGAGAGACAAGGCAAGAAGGGCCTCCTATGTCATCAAAAGGAACATAAGAATTAACAAAATGGGACAAACAACAAAATTGAGACTCTGCATGCAGAATTCTGTAAAAATATCCTCTCTGTACAATGTAAAACACCAAATAATGCATGCAGAGCAGAATTAGGCCGATACCCGCTAATTATCAAAATCCAGAAAAGAGATGTTAAATTCTACAACCACCTAAAAGGAAGCGATTCCCAAACCTACCATAACAAAGCCATCACCTACAGATAGATGAATCTGGAGAAGAGTTCCCTAAGCAAGCTTGTCCTAGGGCTCTGTTCACAAACACAAACAGACCTCACAGAGCCCCAGGTCAGCAACAATATTAGACTTAACCAAATCATGAGAAAACAAAAAGATAATTACTTGACACATTGGAAAGAATTTACAAAAAAACAGAGCAAACTAGAATGCTATTTGGCCCTAAACAGCGAGCACACAGTGGCAGAACACCTGGCCACTGTGACGGACCCAAAATTAAGGAAAGCTTTAAGCATAGCCTTGCTATTGAGAAAGGCAGCCGTAGGCAGACCTGGCTCTCAAGAGAAGACAGGCTATGTGCACTCTGCCCACAAAATGAGGCTGAAACTGAGCTGCACTTCCTAACCTCCTGCCAAATGTATGACCATATTAGAGAGACATATTTCCCTCAGATTACACTGACCGACAAAGAATTTGCAAAACAAATCCAATCTTTTGGGTGAAAATACCACAGTGTGCAATCACAGCAGCAAGATTGCCATAAGAAAAGGGCAACCAGTGAAGAACAAACACCATTGTAAATACAACCCATATTTATGTTTGTTTGTTTTCCCTTTTCTACTTTAACTATTTGCACATCATTACAACACTGTATATACACATAATATGACATTTGAAATGTCTTTTATTCTTTTTGAACTTTTGTGAGTGTAATGATTACTGTTAATTTGTATTGTTTCTTTCACTTTTGTTTATTATCTATTTCACTTGATTTGGCAATGTAAACATGTTTCCCATGCTAATAAAGCCCCTTAAAGCGGAACGCCTCGCCAATATCCAATGGTAGCGCCTGGCGCGAAATACGAAAAACCTTAAAAATGCTATAATTTCAATTTCTCAAACATATGACTATTTTCCACCATTTCAAAGATAAGACTCTCCTTTATCTAACCACATTGTCCGAGTTCAAAAAGGCTTTACAGCGAAAGCAAAACATTAGATTATGTCAGGAGAGTACCCTGCCAAAATAATCACACAGCCATTTTCAAGCTAGCATATATGTCACAAAAACCAAAACCACAGCTAAATGCAGCACTAACCTTTGATGATCTTCATCAGATGACACTCCTAGGACATTATGTTATACAATACATGCATGTTTTGTTCAATCAAGTTCATATTTATATCAAAAACCAGCTTTTTACATTAGCATGTTTTGTTCAGAACTAGCATACCCACCGAAAACTTCCGGTGAATTTACTAAATTACTCACGATAAACGTTGACAAAAAACATAACAATTATTTGAAGAATTATAGATACAGAACTCCTTTATGCAATCGCGGTGACCGATTTTAAATAGCTTTTCGGTGAAAGCACATTTTGCAATATTCTGAGTAGATAGCCCGGCCATCATGGCTAGCTATTTGACACCCACCAAGTTTGGCACTCACCAAACTCAGATTTACTATAAGAAAAATTGGATTACCTTTGCTGTTCTTCGTCAGAATGCACTCCCAGGACTTCTACTTCAACAACCAATGTTGTTTTGGTTCCAAATAATCCATAGTTATATCCAAATAGCTCCGTTTTGTTCGTGCGTTCAAGTCACTATCCGAAGGGTGACGCGCCGGCGCGTTTCGTGACAAAAAAATTCAAAATATTCCATTACCACACTTCGAAGCATGTCAAACGCTGTTTAAAATCTATTTTTATGCGATTTTTCTCGTAAAATAGCGATAATATTCCACGTTGTATCCGTTCAAACACTGAAAGAAAAACATGGAGTCGTCACATGCACACGCGCACCAGTGCCATTGTCCTCAGAAGGACCACTCTCCAAAACCCCTGCTGTTTTTCGCCCAGAGACTGCAGAACTATCATTCCACGTTCTGGCGCCTTCCTAGAGCCAATGAAAGCCTTAGAAAATGTCACGTTACAGCAGAGATCCTGTATTTTTGATAAAGAGGCTATAGAAGGACAAGAAATGGTCAGACAGGGCACTTCCCATATAGAATCTTTTCAGGTTTTGGCCAGCCATATGAGTTCTGTTATACTCACAGACACCATTCAAACAGTTTTAGAAACTTTAGGGTGTTTTCTATCCAAATCTACTAATTATATGCATATTCTAGTTTCTGGGCAGGAGTAATAACCAGATTAAATCGGGTACGTTTTTTATCCGGCTGTGAAAATACTGCCCCCTATCCCAAACGTATTATATTTTAATTGAATTGAAATTGAATTGAGAGAGAGAGGGAGTGGAGAGGGGGGAGGGAAAGAGAGAGACATTTCAGCAGCAGGTAAGAGGGAGAGAAAGGTATACAAACATTTAAACTGGGTGTACATACAGCTTGCAGAATGTATAAAGAAAATGTGAAGTGGCTCAGTTGGTTGACAGGAGAGTGATGTGGAAAAAACGTATTTAAATGTTGCGTTACAGATCATAACACCATAAATGTGATTTGTTGAGGAGGTAGCTAGCGGAGTGTCCTGGAATGAGGTTGCATACCTCGCATGCTGTTCCTGTCTCGCTATGTTGTTCCTGTCTCGCTATGTGTCTGTTGTTCAACCGAAAGGTTCGAAAAACACACTCAGCACAGTCATAGTTTCCATCATTCCCTGTCAGTCATAAATAAAAGCATCTGTAGCTTAAAGTCATAGAAACACAGAATGTACTGGATCATTTTGATATCTTAATTAATAGGATGATTCATGAAGCCTGATTTATCTGCACATACACAATGACAGCAACCAACAAATTAACAGTTTAATTTCCTATAAAACACAAACAATTTGCACTTTAACTAAAGATAGCAAGACGCACATATTGGTCTACAGATGTTTCCTCTACCCCAACAGGGACTGATTGGCTGTCCGGCTGGAATTCTCTCCTTCTGTTTCAGTGGAAAGAACGTCCCTAGTCAGGCCACAGTTTGGGTTTTAATAGCAGTAAGCACAAACATGATACATTTACAGCCACAAGATAGACTTTCTGAATAGACACTTAACTTTTGCCAGAGCTATAATTTTTCTCTCTACCCCCTCTCTCTCGCTCTCTGTCCTTCTCCCTTTCTTTCTCCCCTCTCTTGATCTCTATCTCTCTCTCTCCTTCCCCTTTTTTTCTCTCTCTTGCTTCTTCCCTCTCTCTCCCTACCCTCTCTCTCCTCCCCTTCCTCCCTCTCTCTGCTGAGGCAGCTGGCAGTGTTCAGAGCAGGGTCTGACATGGTACTTTGAAATAGCAATCACTGGGTTTATAGTGCAGGGAGGACTCATAAATGTGTCGAGGGGAGAAATATATAATGCTATATTTCCCTTTTTTTATTTAAAGAGCTTGAGTTATGGCCTCAGAAATGTGTAACCATTAAAAACGATATGATGTATGCTCAGTTTGTTCTCAAAGCCATTTACACACACACACACACACACACACACACACACACACACACACACACACACACACACACACACACACACACACACACACACACACACACACACACACACACACACACACACACACACACACACACACACACGTCAGTTCCCATGCCATGGGTAACTTCTGACTCCCCAGCCCAGTAACCTCTTGGCAGCAGCTACAGAGGAGAGACTTGCTCTTTCAACTACATAATAACAACTCTAACCTTTCTACCAGATGTGGTTGGAGAGAGTTTCCATGCACTTGTTATGAGTTATCATTTCTCCTGCCAATAAGATGACTTATGGAGACTTAACGGGTAAAGAAATTAGTTATCAAGTTATCAATATGATGAGTTATTAAGACTTAAGAGGCAAAGAAATGAGTTATCAATCCTTCTGCCAATATGATGAGCTATGGAAACTTACCAGGCAAATAAATTAGATATCAAGCCTTCTGCCAATATGATGAGTTACGGAAACTTACCAGGCAAAGAGATCAGTGAGGAAACCTTACAAAATGATGAGAAAAATACTGGGAAAGAAAGGGAGAGAGGGGGGAGAGAAAGAGAGAAAGAGAGAAAGAGAGAGAGAGAGAGAGAGAGAGAGAGAGAGAGAGAGAGAAGGCTTGGTGTGCAGGACGAAGAGTAATGTTCAACATGGCACAGTAATGCTTGTTCAGGTGATAAACGGTATGTATAATCATATTCCTGGGGTTGGTGGAAGGCTTGTGTGAAATATGAGGATTCGTCAGGGAAATAGACCCCAGACAGTTCAATCTAACTGATTAACTGGAGTACTATGTCACCTCACACTAGAGTACTATGTCACCACTGACTAGAATGCTATGTCACTGCAGATTACAGTACTATGTCACCTCAAACTAGTGTACCATGTCACCTCATACTAGAGTACTATGTCACCACTATGTCACCACTGACTGTAATACTATCTCACTGCAGATTACAGTACTATGTCACCTCAAACTAGAGTACTATGTCACCTCACACTAGAGTACTATGTCACCACTGACTAGAGTACTATGTCACTACAGATTACAGTACTATGTCACCACAGACTAGAGTACTACGTCACCTCACACTAGAGTACTATGTCACCACTGACTAGAATACTATGTCACTGCAGATTACAGTACTACGTCACCTCAAACTAGTGTACCATGTCACCTCAAACTAGAGTACTATGTCACCACTGACTAGAATACTATGTCACTGCAGATTACAGTACTATGTCACCACAGACTAGAGTACTATGTCACCACACACTAGAGTACTGTGTCACCGCAGACCAGAGTACGAATCTGTTACATCTAGGGTTAGGGTTGAACCTGGATGTAGACATTAAGTTATGTTGAGGTTAGGGTTGAACCTGGATGTGGACATGAGGCTAAGATTAGGGTTGAGGTTAGGGTTGAACCTGGATGTGGACATGAAGGTAGAGTTAGGGTTGAGGTTAGGCTTGAACCTGGATGTGGACATGAAGGTAGGGTTAGGGTTGAGGTTAGGCTTGAACCTGGATGTGGACATGAAGGTAGGGTTAGGGTTGAGGTTAGGCTTGAACCTGGATGTGGACATGAAGTTGTGTTTAGGGTTAGTGTTGAACCTGGATGTGGACTTGAAGCTAGGCTTAGGGTTAGTGTTGAACCTGGATGTGGACTTGAAGCTAGGCTTAGTGTTGAACCTGGGTGTGGACACAAAGCTAGGATTAGGGTTGAACCTGGGTGTGGACATGAAGCTAGGGTTAGTGTTGAACCTGGGTGTGGACACGAAGCTAGGCTGAGGGTTAGTGTTGAACCTGGGTGTGGACATGAAGCTAGGCTGAGGGTTAGTGTTGAACCTGGGTGTGGACATGAAGCTAGGCTGAGGGTTAGTGTTGAACCTGGGTGTGGACATGAAGCTAAGGTTAGGGTTAGTGTTGAACCTGGGTGTGGACACGAAGCTAGGATTAGGGTTGAACCTGGGTGTGGACATGAAGCTAGGCTGAGGGTTAGTGTTGAACCTGGGTGTGGACATGAAGCTAAGGTTAGGGTTAGTGTTGAACCTGGGTGTGGACACGAAGCTAGGGTTAGTGTTGAACCTGGGTGTGGACATGAAGCTAGGCTGAGGGTTAGTGTTGAACCTGGGTGTGGACATGAAGCTAGGGTTAGGGGTAGTGTTGAACCTGGGTGTGGACATGAAGCTAGGCTGAGGGTTAGTGTTGAACCTGGGTGTGGACATGAAGCTAGGCTGAGGGTTAGTGTTGAACCTGGGTGTGGACACGAAGCTAGGCTGAGGGTTAGTGTTGAACCTGGGTGTGGACACAAAGCTAAGGTTAGGGTTAGTGTTGAACCTGGGTGTGGACACGAAGCTAGGATTAGGGTTGAACCTGGGTGTGGACATGAAGCTAGGCTGAGGGTTAGTGTTGAACCTGGGTGTGGACATGAAGCTAGGCTGAGGGTTAGTGTTGAACCTGGGTGTGGACATGAAGCTAGGGTTAGGGGTAGTGTTGAACCTGGGTGTGGACATGAAGCTAGGCTGAGGGTTAGTGTTGAACCTGGGTGTGGACATGAAGCTAGGGTTAGTGTTGAACCTGGATGTGGACATGAAGCTATGGTTAGTGTTGAACCTGGATGTGGACATGAAGCTAGGCTGAGGGTTAGTGTTGAACCTGGGTGTGGACATGAAGCTAGGGTTATTGTTGAACCTGGATGTGGACATGAAGCTAGGCTGAGGGTTAGTGTTGAACCTGGGTGTGGACATGAAGCTATGGTTAGTGTTGAACCTGGGTGTGGACATGAAGCTAGGCTGAGGGTTAGTGTTGAACCTGGATGTGGACATGAAGCTAGGCTGAGGGTTAGTGTTGAACCTGGGTGTGGACATGAAGCTATGGTTAGTGTTGAACCTGGATGTGGACATGAAGCTAGGCTTAGGGTTAGTGTTGAACCTGGATGGGGACATGAAGCAAGGTTTAGGGTTAGTGTTGAACCTAGATGTTGAAATGAAGCTAGGGTTAGTGTTGAACCTGGGTGTGGACATGAAGCTAGGTTTAGTGTTGAACCTGGATGTGGACATGAAGCTAGTGTTGAACCTGGGTGTGGACATGAAGCTAGAGTTAGGGTTAGTGTTGAACCTGGGTGTGGACATGAAGCTAGGGTTAGGGGTAGTGTTGAACCTGGATGTGGACATGAAGCTAGGGTTAGGGGTAGTGTTGAACCTGGATGGGGACATGAAGCTAGGGTTAGGGTTAGTGTTGAACCTGGATGTTGACATGAAGCTAGGGTTAGTGTTGAACCTGGGTGTGGACGTGAAGCTAGGCTGAGGGTTAGTGTTGAACCTGGGTGTGGACATGAAGCTAGGGTTAGTGTTGAACCTGGATGTGGACACGAAGCTAGGATTAGGGGTAGTGTTGAACCTGGGTGTTGACATGAAGCTAGGTTTAGGGTTAGTGTTGAACCTGGGTGTGGACATGAAGCTAGGGTTAGGGGTTGTGTTCAACCTGGATGTGGACATGAAGCTAGAGTTAGGGGTAGTGTTGAACCTGGATGGGGACATGAAGCTAGGATTAGGGTTAGTGTTGAACCTGGATGTTGACATGAAGCTAGGGTTAGTGTTGAACCTGGGTGTGGACATGAAGCTAGGCTGAGGGTTAGTGTTGAACCTGGGTGTGGACATGAAGCTAGGGTTAGTGTTGAACCTGGATGTGGACATGAAGCTAAGGTTAGTGTTGAACCTGGGTGTGGACATGAAGCTAGGGTTAGTGTTGAACCTGGATGTGGACATGAAGCTAAGGTTAGGGGTAGTGTTGAACCTGGGTGTGGACATGAAGCTAGGGTTAGGGGTAGTGTTGAACCTGGGTGTGGACATGAAGCTAGGTTGAGGGCTAGTGTTGAACCTGGGTGTGGACATGAAGCTAGGATGAGGGTTAGTGTTGAACCTGGATGTGGACACGAAGCTAGGGTTAGTGTTGAACCTGGGTGTGGACATGAAGCTAGGGTTAGGGGTAGTGTTGAACCTGGGTGTGGACATGAAGCTAGGGTTAGGGGTAGTGTTGAACCTGGGTGTGGACATGAAGCTAGGGTTAGTGTTGAACCTGGATGTGGACATGAAGCTAGGGTTAGGGGTAGTGTTGAACCTGGGTGTGGACATGAAGCTAGGCTGAGGGTTAGTGTTGAACCTGGGTGTGGACATGAAGCTAGGCTGAGGGTTAGTGTTGAACCTGGGTGTGGACATGAAGCTAGGCTGAGGGTTAGTGTTGAACCTGGGTGTGGACATGAAGCTAGCGTTAGGGGTAATGTTGAACCTGGATGTGGACATGAAGCTAGGGATAGTGTTGAACCTGGGTGTGGACATGAAGCTAGGTTTAGTGTTGAACGTAGGTGTGGACATGAAGCTAGGAGTTATTGTTGAACCTGGGTGTGGACATGAAGCTAGGGTTAGGGGTAGTGTTGAACCTGGGTGTGGACATGAGGCTAGGGTAAGGGTTAGTGTTGAACCTGGATGTGGACATGAAGCTAGGGTTAGGGGTAGTGTTGAACCTGGGTGTGGACATGAGGCTAGGGTAAGGGTTAGTGTTGAACCTGGATGTGGACATGAAGCTAGGGTTAGGGGTAGGGCATCTCAGCTCCTTGAGAGCTGCATTAATGTCAGGTGTGTTATTAAAGTGGCTGGTGGAAAAGTGTTCCACCTTTTTGCTCCACACTCAATATTGCCCACTTGGTGGGGGGACCCAAAAGGTTAGAGCCGGACGTACTCAATACTCAATAGGCCAACATTTAATACCAGTTAAAGGGATTACATAATGGCGCTATCTTGATACTGGCTGTCAAACATCAAACCGTGAGATGACTAATGTGGCTGAAACAGGGTGATAATTATTTGTGTGATGTGACATGGTGATGGCTGAATGGCGTTGATTTACTTACACAATGATCTGCACCTCGGCCCTCGGCTCTGGGTGACATCAAAGCCTGACGAGCACTCTGACAACAGTCACTCCCTCCACCCTCCACCCAATAAGGCAAAAGTCATCCTTCCTTCTTCATTTACATATGGGGTCTGTCATACACACTCAGGCAGGCAGGCACACACACACACACACACACACACACACACACACACACACACACACACACACACACACACACACACACACACACACACACACACACACACACACACAGTCACTACGGAAAGCAGCACTAAAAACCAAGCCGCTGGTCACATGGACTTTTTATCCTTCTCACGGATTTCAAACATAACATCTAATAACAGAATATAAAAATCCAGTCAATAGCTGCTCAACTCCCTTGAGTGGCCAAACAGTGTTGTTGTGCTATCTGGATTCCTGCATTGGGATTGTAACTCATCACGGAAAAGGAAGAACAACTAATTGGAGAGAAAACACCTAGCATGTTTCAGTAGTCTTTCAACACAATAGACTTGGTTTAAGCACAAGTAAAGTGTTTAGATAGATTGTGTCAGGGCTGCTGGCGTGTCTGGAGAGAGAGGAGGTGTGGCGTGTGTTGAGAGCTGACAGATGTGAAAGAATAATGTGTGTGTGTGTGTGTGTGTGTGTGCATGTGTGCATGTGTATATGTGTCTGTGTGTGTGTGCGTAAGTGTGCGTGCGCGGGTGTGTGTGTGTTTGTGCGTAAGTGTGCGCGCACGTGTGTGTGTGTGTGTGTGTCTGTGTGTGTGTGTCTCTGTGTGTGTGTGTGTGTGCATGCATGCATTCTGAGGCTGTAATACATCTTTCCCTCTGTAATGGGGTGTTTGGGGTTTGGAATGGAGTTTGTTGGCCAAAGATTATGCTGGTATGCACCCAGCACACAGCCTACATTATGCCGAACCATCAGTCCTGTATAGCCCTTGGATTTCAAGATGGCCACCACATTTTAGTCATCTTTTACATGCAGGCTGTAAGTGAGGGTTGGATGGAGGATTAAATAATATAGACACTTAACTGAGTAGCAAAGAATCGCTCCTTCTCTCTCCTTCCCCCTCCCCCCCACACTTCTCTCCCTCACCCCTTCTTTTCCCATTTCTCCTCTCACACTCAGCGTAACCGTCCCACAGACTTCCCTATCAAAGTGACTTATTGAACTGGCTGACTGGGTCAATAGGTACCATAGATCTGGGTCCGGTCGGTTGCACTGTTACACTTAACTGCCTTTTTCTTTGATTTTATTGACAGACTGAGGATTAATTATGGCGGTTCAGGACCAGAACGATTGGCTTTCCTTTCAGCCACCAACTCATTATAAAGCAGAAAATCAGACAAATGAGGAATGAGTTATCCCACTGGGCAAAAACTGGTTCCCTCATCTGATCTGATCCAGTCTTAAAGCCTCATATCAGGGAAGACTGATCTCTTGAATCTCTTTCCCCACCCACAGAACCACAGCTAGCAGATAACCGCTCCTCTCCTCTCCCTGCCTGCTGTCTGAGTACAATGGCAGCTTTTGTTGTGGGGACGAGCATGTGTGGCATGGCAAGGGTTGGGTGCATGCTTGTATGCTTGTGTGTGTTTTTGTGTGTGTGTGTGTGTGTGTGTGTGTGTGTGTGTGTGTGTGTGTGTGTGTGTGTGTGTATGTGCGTGTGTGTGTGTGTGTGTGTGTGTGTGTGTATGTGTGTGTGTGTGTTTATGCTTGTGTGTGTTTGAGGGAGTGGAAAAACTACTGTTATTTAAATATGTGAGTGTGTAAGTGATTGTTGACATTAGCTGGTGACAGGCAGACAGGCAGGCAGGTGGAGGGACTAGAGGATAAAACAAACAGGTTCTGAGTATCAGACTGCTGAGAGATAAGAGCTCTATTTACTACAGCTGACTGACACAGCAGCCTCACACAGATTAGCCTTGTTTAACTATGGAAATGAACACACATTATAACATGGTGTGTGAGAGAGATGGTGTGTGAGAGAGAAAGAGTGTGTGTGTGTTCATGCTTGCGTGTGGTTTATTAGTCAGCACACACTTGCTGTCAATCATGTCCAAGGTGTGTGTGTGTGTGTGTTTATGTGTGTGTGTGTGTGTGTGTGTGTGTGTGTGTGTGTGTGTGTGTGTGTGTGTGTGTGTGTGTGTGTGTGTGGTGGTGGTTACTATGGGAACATAAAAAGGCATTAGAACTGGCCTTGATGCCTGTCTGGGAGAAAACAAGAGAGATGTATGACCATTTTAAAATGAAAGACTCCATTGGTTATAGAAGCATCTGACTTCTATCTGCCAGAGATCATTATAAATTATCCACCACCTCAAGGTCAATAAATACCAGTGTTGGTTTTGAAAGTGTGTGTGTGTTTGTCTCTCTGTATATGTATGTAGACCTTCCACCCAGTACACAACATTCTGTACTGTATGTCGCTGTACAGTGAACAGATCTATCAATCATTGTGGCTTGTTTAGATCTGTCTGTCAAGATGGTCTCCATTGATTTGCTGAGTGGCGTTGCTGTGATTATGTACTATGACCAGAGAGAGAGGTTTGGAGATAGATTGCCCCTCGCCACAGGAAGCCTGCTTTCAAATCAATTAAAATCAAATTTTATTGGTCACATACACATGGTTAGCAGATGTTAATGCGAGTGTAGCGAAATGCTTGTGCTTCTAGTTCAAACAGTGCAGTAATATCTAACAAGTAATCTAATAATTCCCCAACAACTACCCAATACACAAATCTAACAAGTAATCTAACAATTCCCCAACAACATTTACATTTACATTTAAGTCATTTAGCAGACGCTCTTATCCAGAGCGACTTACAAATTGGTGCATTCACCTATAATATCCAGTAGAACAACCACTTTACAATAGTGCATCTAAATCTTTTAAGGGGGGGGGGGGGTTAGAAGGATTACTTTATCCTATCCCAGGTATTCCTTAAAGAGATGGGGTTTCAGGTGATTGACTCCGCTGTCCTGGCATCGTGAGGGAGCTTGTTCCACCATTGGGGTGCCAGAGCGGCGAACAGTTTTGACTGGGCTGAGCGGGAACTGTGCTTCCTCAGAGGTAGGGAGGCGAGCAGGCCAGAACAACTACCCAATACACACAAATCTAAAGGGGCGAATGAGAATATGTACATATAAGTATATGGATGAGCGATGGCCGAGCGGCATAGGCAAGGTGCCGTAGACGGTATAAAATACAGTATATACATGTGATATGAGTAATGTAAGATATGTAAACATTATTAAAGTGGCATTATTTAAAGTGGCATTGCTTAATCTTAGGGCTAGGCCCCTTTTTTCCCACTTCTTGTCTGAAGGACATGCCCAAAGTAAACTGCCTGTAGCTCAGGCCCTGGTACCATTGGAAAGAAAACACTTTGAAGTTTGTATAAATGTTAAAATAATGTAGGAGATTATAACACAATAGATATGGTAGGAGAAAATCCAAAGAAAAACCAACTAGATTTTTTTTTGGAGAGACCATCCTCTTAGAAAGGCAAGAGAAAGGTCATATTGAAAATTAGCTCCCCGGCTTCCACAATTCCTATGGCTTCCATAGGGTGTCAGCAGTCTATGTTCAGGGTTTAAGTCATGTAACTTCAAAAACGAATAAGAAATATCAGTTTCAGTAGTGGGACACAGTCTTGTAAGTTCGTGTTTGCGAATGCCATGAAGACATTACGCACTTGCTAAAATCGGTTTCCAATTGAACATACTTCTTTCCGAAATAAATATAGTTTGATTAATTTTAGGGTATCCGAGGAATAAATAGAAACATATTTTGACTTGTTGAAACAAAGTTTAGGGGTAGATTTTCGGATTCCTTTCCCTGCATATTGAACGAGTGGATTACTCAAATCGATGGCACCAACTAAACAGACTTTTTGGGATTTAAAGAAGGATTTTATCTAACAAAACGACACTTCATGTTATAGCTGGGACCCTTTGGATGACAAATCAGAGGAAGATTTTCAAAAAGTAAGTTAATATTTAATCATTATTTGTGAATGTATGAAACCTGTGCTGGTGGAAAAATATTTTGATGTGGGGCAGCGTCCTCAAACAATCGCATGGCATGTTTTTGCTGTAATAGCTACTGTAAATCAGACAGTGTAGTTAGATTAACAAGAATTTAAGCTTTCAGCCAACATAAGACACTTATATGTACAGAAATGTTTAAAAGCCGTAATATTTATGATAATTTATTTGAATTGCACGCCCTTGAGTTTCACCGGAAGTTGTCCCGCTAGTTGTCTCTAAAGTGACTGGTGATCCATTTATTAAAGTGTCCAGTGATCAAATCAAATCAAATGTATTTATAAAGCCCTTCTTACATCAGCTGATATCTCAAAGTGCTGTACAGAAACCCAGCCTAAAACCCCAAACAGCAAGCAATGCAGGTGTAGAAGCACGATTGGGTCTAAGTGTAGGCAACAGCCTCTCTGAGTTAGTGATGGCTATTTAACAGTCTGATGGCCTTGAGATAGAAGCTGTTTTTCAATCTCCCGGTCCCAGTTTTGATGCACCTGTACTGACCTCGCCTTCTGGATGATAGCGGGGTGAACAGGCAGTGGCTTGGGTGGTTGTTGTCTTTGATGACCTTTTTGGCCTTCCTGTGACATTGGGTGCTCTAGGTGTCATGGAGGGCAGGTAGTTTGCCCCTGGTGATACGTTGTGCAGACATCACTACCCTCTGGAGAGCCTTGCGGTTGAGGACGGTGCAGTTGCCGTACCAGGCTGTGATACAGCCCAACAGGATGCTCTCGATTGTGCATCTGTATAACTTTGTCAGGGTTTTGGGTGACAGGCCAAATTTCTTCAGCCTCCTGAGGTTGAAGAGGCACTGTCTGTGTGGGTGGACCATTTCCGTTTGTCTGTGATGTGAACGCCCAGGAACTTAAAACTTTCCACTTTCTCCACTGCTGTCCCTTTGTTTTGTTTTGTTGGCGTTGAGTGAGAGGTTGTTTTCCTGACACCACACTCCAAGTGCCCTCACCTCCTGACTCCCTGTAGGCTGTCACATCATTGTTGGTGAGCAAGCCCACTGCTGTTGTGTTGTCTGCAAACTTCATGATTGAGTTGGAGGTGTGCATGGCAATGCAGTTGTGGGTGAACAGGGAATACAGGAGAGGGCTGAGCACACACCCTTGTGGGGCCCCAGTGTTGAGGGTCAGTGAAGGGGAGATGTTGTTTCCTACCTTCACCACCTGGGGGTGGCCCGCCAGAAAGTCCAGGACCCAGTTGCAGAGGGAGCTGTTGAGACACAGGGCCTTCAGCTTGATGATGAGCTTGGAGGGTACTATGGTGTTGAATGCTGAGCTGTAGTCAATGAACAGCACTCTTACATACAGTTGAAGTCGGAAGATTACATACACCTTAGCCAAATACATTTAAACACAGTTTTTCACAATTCCTGACATTTATTCAGAGTAAAAATTCCATGTTTTAGGTCAGTTAGGATCACCACTTTATTTTAAGAATGTGAACTTGGGTCAAATGTTTTGGGTAGCCTTCCACAAGCTTCCCACAATAAGTTGGGTGAATTTTGGCCCATTCCTCCTAACAGAGCTGGTGTAACTGAGTCAGGTTTGTACAGTAGGCCTCCTTGCTCGCACATGCTTTTTCAGTTCTGCCCACACGTTTTCTATAGGACTGAGGTCAGGGCTTTGTGATGGCCACTCCAATACCTTGACTTTGTTGTCTTTAAGCCATTTTGCCACACATTTGGAAGTATGCTTGGGGTCATTGTCCATTTGGAAGACCCATTTGCAACCAAGCTTTAACTTCCTGACTGATGCCTTGAGATGTTGCTTCAATTTATCCACATAATTTTCCTCTCTCATGACGCCATCTATTATGTGAAGTGCACCAGTCCCTCCTGCAGCAAATCACCCGCACAACATGATGCTGCCACCCTGTGCTTCACGGTTGGGATGGTGTTCTTCAGCTTGCAAGCGTCCCCCTTTTTCCTCCAAACATAACAATAGTCATTATGGCCAAACAGTTCTATTTTTGTTTCATCCGACCAGAGGACATTTCTCCAACAAGTACGATATTTGTCCCCATGTGAAGTTGCAAACCGTATGGCTTTTTTTATGGCAGTAAACTGTGGATATAGATACTTTTGTACCTTATTCCTCCTCTTCACAAGGTCCTTTGCTGTTGTTCTGGGATTGATTTTCGCAACAAAGTACGTTCATCTCTAGCAGACATAACACATCTCCTTCCTGAGCGGTATGACGGCTGCGTGGTCCCGTGATGTTTATATTTGCGTACTATTGTTTGTACAGATGAACGTGGTACCTTCAGGCGTTTGGAAATTGCTCCCAAGGATGAACATAACTTGTGGAGGTCCAAAAAAATAAATCTTATGTTTTGATTTCTTTCTTTCTTTACTTAGTGTATGTAAACTTCTGACCCACTGGAATTGTGATACAGTGAATTATAAGTGAAGTAATTTGTCTGTAAACAATTGTTGGAAAATGTACTTGTGTTATGCACAAAGTAAATGTCCTAACCCACTTGCCAAAACCATAGTTTGTTAATAAAAATACATTTGTGGAGTGGTTGAAAAACAAGTTTTAATGACTCCAACCTAAGTGTATATCAACTTCTGACTTCATCTGTAGGTATTCTTTTTGTCCAGATGGGATACGGCAGTGTGCAGTGTGATGGCGATTGCATCATCTGTGGACCTGTTATGGCGGTATGCAAACTGAAGTGGGTCTAGGGTGGCCGGTAAGGTGGCGGTGATATGATCCTTGACTAACCTCTCAAAGCACTTCATGATGACAGGAGTGCTACGGGGCGCTAGACATTTATTTCAGTTATCTTTGCCTTCTCAGGTACAAGAACAATGGTAGCCATCTTGAAACATGTGGGGACAACAGACTGGGATAGGGAGCGATTAAATATGTCTGTAAACACACCATCCAGCTGGTCTGTGCATGCTCTGAGGACGCGGCTAGGGATGCCGTCTGGGCCACCATACTTGCGAGGGTTAACAAGTTTAAAAGTTTTACTCACGTCAGCCACTGAGATGAAGAGGGGGGGGGCGCAGTCTGTTTTAGTGACCCGCGACGGTGGCACTGTATTATCCTCATAGCGGGCAAAGGTGTTTAGTTTGTCTGGAAGCGTGACGTTGGTATCCGTGATGTGGCTGTTTTTGTGGTCTGTGATTTCCTGTAGACCCTGCCACACACGTCTCGTGTCTGAGCCATTGAATTGCGACTCCACCATGTACCTATACCGGCATTTCGCTTGTTTGACTGCCTTGCAGAGGGAATAACTACACTGTTTATATTCAGCCATATCTCCAGACCTCTTTCCATGGTTAAATGCGGTGGATCCCGCTTTCAGTTTTACGCGAATGCCACCGTCCATCCACGGTTTCTGGTTAGGGTAGGTTTTAATGGTCACAGTTGGTATGACGTCTCCAATGCACTTATTTATAAACGCACTCACCGAGTCAGCGTATAGGTAAATGTTGTCCTCTGAGGCTGATCGGAACATATTCAGTCCGTGTGATCAAAACAATCTTGGAGTGTGGCTTCCGATTGGTCAGACCAGCGTTGAATGCTTCTCGTCACTAGTACATCCTGTTTGAGTTTCTGACTATAAGCTGGGACGAGCAAGATGGCGTTATGGTCAGATTTGCCAAAGGGAGGGCGGGGAAGGGCTTTGTATGCATCGCGGAAGTTAGAGTAGCAGTGGTTGAGAGTATTAGCCCTACGTGTCGTGCAATCAATATGCTGATAACATTTAGGTAGCATTGTTCTCAAATTTGCTTTGTTAAAATCCCCAGCTACAATTAATGCAACATCCGGATATATAGTTTCCAGTTTACATAGAGTCCAGTGAAGTTCCTTGAGGGCCGTCTTGGTGTTCGCTTGAGGGGGGGGGGGGGGGGGGTGATATACACAGCTGTGACTATAACTGATGAGAATTCTCTTGGTAAGTAGAATGGCAAACATTTGATTGTAAGGAATTCTAGGTTGGGTGAGCAGAAGGACTTGAGTTCCTGTATGTTGTTATGATTA
Organism: Salmo trutta; assembly: GCF_901001165.1. Lineage (NCBI taxonomy): Eukaryota > Metazoa > Chordata > Actinopteri > Salmoniformes > Salmonidae > Salmo > Salmo trutta. The sequence continues at coordinate 29,165,056 of NC_042979.1, forward strand.
CACCAAGAGTTGTTAATCATAAAGCATACACCCCCGCCCTTCCTCTTCCCAGGGAGGTGTTTATCTCTGTCTGCATAATGCATGGAGAAGCTCGCTGGCTGAACCGATTCCGACAACATATCCCGAGAGAGCCATGTTTCTGTGAAACAAAGAATGTTACAGTCTCTGATGTCTCTCTGGAAGGCACCCTTGCTCGAATGTCGTCTACCTTGTTGTCAAGAGACTGGACATTGGCGAATTGTATACGGGAGCTGGGAGCAATGTGCCCATTTACGAAGCCTGACCAGACGACCGCTCCGTCTGACCCTTCTACGTCGCCATTGTTTTCGGTCAGCTGCTGGGATTAGATCCATTGTCCTGGGTGGTGGTCCGAAGAGAGGATCTGCTTCGGGAAAGTCATATTCCTGGTCGTAATGTTGGTAAGTTGACGTTGCTCTTATATCCAATAGTTCTTCCCGACTGTATGTAATAAGACTTAAGATTACCTTTGGTAACAATGTAAGAAATAATACATAATAAAACAAAATACTGCAAGGTTTCCTAAGAACGTGAAGGGAGTCGACCATCTCTGTCGGCGCCATCTTCACACCATCAACAACAGAAAACTACAATCACGCACACACACACACACACACACACACACACACACACACACACACACACACACACACACACACAGACACACACACACACACACACACACACACACACACACACACACACACACACACACACACACACACACACACACACACACACCACACACCACACACACACTGATGCAACATGTCACAGCTGTTACTGACCAACTTCAAGGTGAATGATGGTAAGTCCAGGAGGAGATCCACATTGTTCAGGCCAACCCTCACTTTCTCTCTCTATCTTCTCTTCCTTTTCTTTTGTCCTCCCCCTGCTGGGTCATTCTTCCCTCTCTCCTCCCTCATACTATTCTTCTTTTCCTTTTCATGTTGATGGTCAAGGGAATAAACCCTGAGGGGTACAAAGCAGGATCAATTAGTTTCTAACTAACTTTGATAAACACGTTTGATAGAGTATCATTGCCTCTGTCATGCCTGTGTCTCATCATGACACAGGTACAGAGTGCAGTCTCCTCCATACAGCTGCAGTCTCTCCAGTGGTGTTGAACTTTGACCCTATTCCCTGATGTCATGTTTCTCCAGCACTCTGTCTCATATCAGCACGATGACACTGATGAATGTATAGTACTAGCTGGTGTTTGAGGATGGTGTAGTAACAGATAAATTAAAGGTAGACTCAGCGATATGATGTCGATGCAGAAGGGAAACAGCATAACAGGTATATTTAGCAAAAACTAAGAGCATTAAAGCGCTACTTAATAACAACTAACCTTTCTACCAGATGTGGTTGGAGAGTTTCCATGCATTTGTAATGAGTTATCAACCCTTCTGCCAATAACATGAGTTATGGAGACTTACCAATTAAAGATATTAGTGAGTAAACATTACACAAGGATGAGAAAAGGGGGGGGTATTCTTGGTTATTAAAAAAAAGAATCTATGACTTTTGTGAAGACATCATCCATCTTAGTGGTGATTTCGATGTTCAGAGATAGAGAGAGAGACAAACAGACAGTGAGACAGAGCGAGAGAGAGCAAAAGAGAGACAGAGAGAAAGAGAAAGAGAGAGACAGAGAAAGAGAGCGAGAGAAAGAGAAGCTGTTGTAGTTCAGCAGAAAGTGAGGTCAGTGCAGGGTGAAGATATTTCATAAGGTGTCATTACTTACAGGGCAGTGAGTAATGTTCACCCTGACACAGTAATGCTTGTTCAGGTGATAAACGGTTTGTCCCCTGCTTTCTAGGGAATCTGTAATCATATTCCTGGGATGGGTGGAACGATATATGGGGCTCCTTCACGTTCATGTATTCATCAGGGAGAGATGAATTAGACCCCAGACAGTTCAATTTAACTGATTAACTAAAGTACTATGTCACCTCAAACTAGAGAACTATGTCACGTCAAACTAGAGGACTATGTCACCTCAAACTAGAGTACTATGTGACCTCAAACTAGAGTACTATGTCACCTCAAACTAGAGTACTATGTGACCTCAAACTAGAGTACTATGTGACCTCAAACTAGAGTACTATGTCACCTCAAACTAGAGTACTATGTCACCTCAAACTAGAGTACTATGTCACTGCAGATTACAGTACTATGTCACCACCGACTAGAGTACTATGTCACCACCGACTAAAGGGGAGGAATAATTCATCATCTCTTCCTCCTACTTTTGAATCTGTTACATCTAGGGTTAGAGTTGAACCTGTATGTAGACATGAAGGTAGGGTTAGGGTTAGAGTTGAGGTTAGGGTTGAACCTGGATGTAGACATGAAGTTATGTTTAGGGTTATGTTTGGGGTTGAACCTGGATGTGGACATGAAGCTAGGGTTAGGGTTGAGGTTAGGCTTGAACCTGGATGTGGACATGAAGCCAGAGTTAGTATTGAGTTTAGGGTTGAACCTGGATGTGAACATGAGGCTAAGGTTAGGGTTGAGGTAAGGCTTGAACCTGGATGTGGACATGATGCCAGAGTTAGGGTTGAGTTTAGTTTTGAACCTGGATGTGGACATGAAGCCAGAGTTAGGGTTGAGTTTAGTTTTGAACCTGGATGTGGACATGAAGCCAGAGTTAGTATTGAGTTTAGGCTTGAACCTGGATGTGGACATGTAGCCAGAGTTAGGGTTAGGGCATCTCATGTCCTTGAGGGCTGCATGAATGTCAGATGTGTTAATGTCACAATGGCTGGAGGAAAAGTGTGTGACCTTTCTGCTCTATGGCAGGGCCGACTCCAAGCGTAAGTGACAGAAGCGGTCGCTCAGGGCCCTAGGCCACTAGGGTGCCTCTGACCAAAACAATTAAATAATAACTTTTTTGGGGGGCCGACATCTCATTCAGAGTCTCAACTTACTGTTGTGAGTTACAATAGCTGCAAGTTTGAAATTTGGTTGTGCATAAGCAGTTTTTCTCTTGTTTTGTCACTCACTGACAGTCACTCAATCAGCCATGTCAGCTAAAAAAAACCTGATTGGTAAATTAGTCTAGCCAGTTATCCAAACTTGTAGTAATCATGGCCGAAATACCGTGCCCAGGGGCTCTGACCTCCAGGGGGCCCACATTGATATTGTTTGTCACTCTCACTCAGATCATTAACAAAAAATGTGTAGAATTTCAGGAAATTAGGGTTAGGGTTGAACCTGGATGTGGACATGAAGCTAGGGTTAGGGTTGAGGCTAAGGTTAAGGTTGAACAGGGATGTCATGGCAAAATGAATTGCAGGGAATTAGCTTTAAAACCGCAAAAATGTCTCTCTGCCCCATGGGAAAATTAGTAGAATTACATGAAATGTGCTATAAAATTGCAAAAATGGCTCTCCACCCCATGGCAAAATGTGTCGAACTGCAGAAAACTTAAGAATGCAACAATTAATCTCTGCCCCATGGCAAAATATATAGAACTGCAGAAAACTTGCTTTAAAAGTGAAACATTCTCTTTACGCCCCATGGCAAAATGTGTAGAATTGCAGGATATTTACTTTAAAACGTACAGTTTCTCTCTGCCGTCAAGAAGGGGGCCACAAAATGTTTTTGCCCGCTTGATGGGGGGGGCCCCCAACCAAATCTCGCTAAGGTCCCCCAAAAGGTTAGAGCCGGACCTACTCAATGCTCAATATGCCAACATTTAATACCAGTTAAAGGGATTACATAATGGCACTATCTTGATACTGGCTGTCAAACATCAAACCGTGAGATGACTAATGTGGCTGGAACAGGGTGATAATTATTTGTGTGATGTGACATGGTGATGGCTGAATGGCGTTGATTTACTTACACAATGATCTGCACCTCGGCCCTCGGCTCTGGGTGACTTCAAAGCCTGACGAGCACTCTGACAACAGTCACTCCCTCCACGCTCCACCCCCATGAATGACAGGGCCAATAAGGCAAACGTCATCCTTCCTTCTTAATTTACATATGGGGTCTGTCATACACACTCAGGCAGGCAGGCAGGCAGGCACACACATACACACACACACACACTCACACACACACACACACACACACACACACACACACACACACACACACACACACACACACACACACACACACACACACACACACACACACACACACACACACAGTCACTACGGAAAGCAGCACTAAAAACCAAGCCGCTGGTCACATGGACTTTTTATCCTTCTCACGGATTTCAAACATAACATCTAATAACAGAATATAAAAATCCAGTCAATAGCTGCTCAACTCCCTTGAGTGGCCAAACAGTGTTGTTGTGCTATCTGGATTCCTGCATTGGGATTGTAACTCATCACGGAAAAGGAAGAACAACTAATTGGAGAGAAAACACCTAGCATGTTTCAGTAGTCTTTCAACACAATAGACTTGGTTTAAGCACAAGTAAAGTGTTTAGATAGATTGTGTCAGGGCTGCTGGCGTGTCTGGAGAGAGAGGAGGTGTGGCGTGTGTTGAGAGCTGACAGATGTGAAAGAATAATGTGTGTGTGTGCGTACGTGTGTGTGTGTGTGTGTATGCATGCATGCATTCTGAGGCTGTAATACATCTTTCCCTCTGTAATGGGGTGTTTGGGGTTTGGAATGGAGTTTGTTGGCCAAAGATTATGCTGGTATGCACCCAGCACACAGCCTACATTATGCCGAACCATCAGTCCTGTATAGCCCTTGGATTTCAAGATGGCCACCACATTTTAGTCATCTTTTACATGCAGGCTGTAAGTGAGGGTTGGATGGAGGATTAAATAATATAGACACTTAACTGAGTAGCAAAGAATCGCTCCCTCTCTCTCCTTCCCCCTCCCCCCCACACTTCTCTCCCTCACCCCTTCTTTTCCCATTTCTCCTCTCACACTCAGCGTAACCGTCCCACAGACTTCCCTATCAAAGTGACTTATTGAACTGGCTGACTGGGTCAATAGGTACCATAGATCTGGGTCCGGTCGGTTGCACTGTTACACTTAACTGCCTTTTTCTTTGATTTTATTGACAGACTGAGGATTAATGATGGCGGTTCAGGACCAGAACGATCGGATTTCCTCTCAGCCACCGATTCATTATAAAGCTGAAAATCAGACAAATGAGGAATGAGTTATCCCACTGGGCAAAAACTGGTTGAATCAACGTTGTTTCCACATCATTTAAAAAAATGTGATGATGTTGAATCAACGTGGAAAACTGATTGGATTTGCAGAAAGTCATCAATGTAACGGAATGTTGTCGTTTTTCCCCTCAACTTGTCACCTAAATCTACATTTTTTTTGATTTCACATTGAATTCACATTAGTTGACAACTCAACCAAATGTAAACATTGTTCCCTCATCTGATCTGATCCAGTCTTGATGCCTCATATCAGGGAAGCCTGATCTCTTGAATCTCTTTCCCCACCCACAGAACCACAGCTAGCAGATAACCGCTCCTCTCCTCTCCCTGCCTGCTGTCTGAGTACAATGGCAGCTTTTGTTGTGGGGACGAGCATGTGTGGCATGGCAAGGGTCTGTGTGTGTGTGTGTGCACGTGTGTGTGTGTGTGTGTGTGTGTGTGTGTGTGCGTGTGTGTGTGTGCTTTTATGCTTGTGTGTGTTTGAGGGAGTGGAAAAACTACTGTTATTTAAATATGTGAGTGTGTAAGTGATTGTTGACATTAGCTGGTGACAGGCAGACAGGCAGGCAGGTGGAGGGACTAGAGGATAAAACAAACAGGTTCTGAGTATCAGACTGCTGAGAGATAAGAGCTCTATTCACTACAGCTGACTGACACAGCAGCCTCACACAGATTAGCCTTGTTTAACTATGGAAATGAACACATATTATAACATCTACAGATGGTGTGTGTGAGAGAAAGAGTGTGTGTGTGTTCATGAACACTCAGGCAGGCACATGCACACACACACACACTTGAGTGTGATTTATATGCCAGCACACACTTTCTGTCAATCATGTACAGGGTGTGTGTGGTGGTGGTTACTATGGGAACATAAAAAGGCATTAGAACTGGCCTTGATGCCTGCCTGGGAGAAAACAAGAGAGATGTATGACCATTTTAAAATGAAAGACTCCATTGGTTATAGAAGCATCTGACTTCTATCTGCCAGAGATCATTATAAATTATCCACCACCTCAAGGTCAATAAATACCAGTGTTGGTTTTGAAAGTGTGTGTGTGTTTGTCTCTCTGTATATGTATGTAGACCTTCCACCCAGTACACAACATTCTGTACTGTATGTCGCTGTACAGTGAACAGATATATCAATCATTGTGGCTTGTTTAGATCTGTCTGTCAAGATGGTCTCCATTGATTTGCTGAGTGGCGTTGCTGTGATTATGTTCTATGATCAGAGAGAGAGGTTTGGAGATAGATTGCCCCTCGCCACAGGAAGCTTGCGGCACACACACACACACACACACACACACACACACACACACACACACACACACACACACACACACACACACACACACACACACACACACACACACACACACACTGATGCAACATGTCACAGCTGTTACTGACCAACTTCAAGGTGAATGATGGTAAGTCCAGGAGGAGATCCACATTGTTCAGGCCAACCCTCACTTTCTCTCTCTATCTTCTCTTCCTTTTCTTTTGTCCTCCCCCTGCTGGGTCATTCTTCCCTCTCTCCTCCCTCATACTATTCTTCTTTTCCTTTTCATGTTGATGGTCAAGGGAATAAACCCTGAGGGGTACAAAGCAGGATCAATTAGTTTCTAACTAACTTTGATAAACATGTTTGATAGAGTATCATTGCCTCTGTCATGCCTGTGTCTCATTTACATTACATTTAAGTCATTTAGCAGACGCTCTTATCCAGAGCGACTTACAAATCACCTTAAGATATCCAGTGGAACAACCACTTTACAATAGTGCATCTAAATCTTTCGGGGGGGGGGGAGAAGGATTACTTTATCCTATCCCAGGTATTCCTTAAAGAGGTGGTGTTTCAGGTGTCTCCGGAAGGTGGTGATTGACTCCGCTGTCCTGGCGTCGTGAGGGAGCTTGTTCCACCATTGGGGTGCCAGAGCAGCAAACAGTTTTGACTGGGCTGAGCGGGAGCTGTGCTTCTTCAGAGGTAGGGAGGCGAGCAGGCCAGAGGTGGATGAACGCAGTGCCCTTGTTTGGGTGTAGGGCCTGATCAGAGCCTGAAGGTACGGAGGTGCCGTTCCCCTCACAGCTCCGTAGGCAAGCAGCATGGACTTGTAGCGGATGCGAGCTTCAACTGGAAGCCAGTGGAGAGAGCGGAGGAGCGGGGTGACGTGAGAGAACTTGGGAAGGTTGAACACCAGACGGGCTGCGGCGTTCTGGATGAGTTGTAGGGGTTTAATGGCACAGGCAGGGAGCCCAGCCAACAGCGAGTTGCAGTAATCCAGACGGGAGATGACAAGTGCCTGGACTAGGACCTGCGCCGCTTCCTGTGTGAGGCAGGGTCGTACTCTGCGAATGTTGTAGAGCATGAACCTACAGGATCGGGTCACCGCCTTGATGTTAGTGGAGAACGACAGGGTGTTGTCCAGGGTCACGCCAAGGTTCTTAGCACTCTGGGAGGAGGACACAAGGGAGTTGTCAACCGTGATGGCGAGATCATGGAACGGGCAGTCCTTCCCTGGGAGGAGGAGCAGCTCCGTCTTGCCGAGGTTCAGCTTGAGGTGGTGAGCCGTCATCCACACTGATATGTCTGCCAGACATGCAGAGATGCGATTCGCCACCTGGTTATCAGAAGGGGGAAAGGAGAAGATTAATTGTGTGTCGTCTGCGTAGCAATGATAGGAGAGACCATGTGAGGATATGACCGAGCCAAGTGACTTGGTGTATAGTGAGAATAGGAGAGGGCCTAGAACAGAGCCCTGGGGGACACCAGTGGTGAGAGCACGTGGTGCGGAGACAGATTCTCGCCACGCCACCTGGTAGGAGCGACCTGTCAGGTAGGACGCAATCCAAGCGTGGGCCGCGCCAGAGATGCCCAGCTCGGAGAGGGTGGAGAGGAGGATCTGATGGTTCACGGTATCAAAGGCAGCAGATAGGTCTAGAAGGATGAGAGCAGAGGAGAGAGAGTTAGCTTTAGCAGTGCGGAGAGCCTCCGTGACACAGAGAAGAGCAGTCTCAGTTGAATGCCCAGTCTTGAAAGCTGACTGATTAGGATCAAGAAGGTCATTCTGAGAGAGATAGCAGGAGAGCTGGCCAAGGACGGCACGTTCAAGAGTTTTGGAGAGAAAAGAGAGAAGGGATACTGGTCTGTAGTTGTTGATATCGGAGGGATCGAGTGTAGGTTTTTTCAGAAGGGGTGCGACTTTCGCTCTCTTGAAGACGGAAGGGACGTAGCCAGCGGTCAAGGATGAGTTGATGAGCGAGGTGAGGTAGGGGAGAAGGTCTCCGGAAATGGTCTGGAGAAGAGAGGAGGGGATAGGGTCAAGTGGGCAGGTTGTTGGGCGGCCGGCCGTCACGAGACGCGAGATTTCATCTGGAGAGAGAGGGGAGAAAGAGGTCAAAGCACAGGGTAGGGCAGTGTGAACAGGACCAGTGGTGTCGTTTGGCTTAGCAAACGAGGATCGGATGTCATCAGCCTTCTTTTCAAAATGGTTGACGAAGTCATCCGCAGAGAGAGAGGAGGGGGGGGGGAGGGGGAGGAGGATTCAGGAGGGAGGAGAAGGTAGCAAAGAGCTTCCTAGGGTTAGAGGCAGATGCTTGGAATTTAGAGTGGTAGAAAGTGGCTTTAGCAGCAGAGACAGAAGAGGAAAATGTAGAGAGGAGGGCGTGAAAGGATGCCAGGTCCGCAGGGAGGCGAGTTTTCCTCCATTTCCGCTCGGCTGCCCGGAGCCCTGTTCTGTGAGCTCGCAGTGAGTCGTCGAGCCACGGCGCAGGAGTGGAGGACCGAGCCGGCCTGGAGGATAGGGGACAGAGAAAATCGAAGGATGCAGAGAGGGAGGAGAGGAGGGTTGAGGAGGCAGAATCAGGAGATAGGTTGGAGAAGGTTTGAGCAGAGGGAAGAGATGATAGGATGGAAGAGGAGAGAGTAGCGGGAGAGAGAGAGCGAAGGTTGGGACGACGCAATACCATCCGAGTAGGGGCAGAGTGAGAAGTGTTGGATGAGAGCGAGAGGGAAAAGGATACAAGGTAGTGGTCGGAGACTTGGAGGAGAGTTGCAATGAGATTAGTGGAAGAACAGCATCTAGTAAAGATGAGGTCAAGCGTATTGCCTGCCTTGTGAGTAGGGGGGGAAGGTGAGAGGGTGAGGTCAAAGGAGGAGAGGAGTGGAAAGAAGGAGGCAGAGAGGAATGAGTCAAAGGTAGACGTGGGGAGGTTAAAGTCACCCAGAACTGTGAGAGGTGAGCCATCCTCAGGGAAGGAACTTATCAAGGCATCAAGCTCATTGATGAACTCTCCAAGGGAACCTGGAGGGCGATAAATGATAAGGATGTTAAGCTTGAAAGGGCTGGTAACTGTGACAGCATGGAATTCAAATGAGGAGATAGACAGATGGGTCAGGGGAGAAAGAGAGAATGTCCACTTGGGAGAGATGAGGATTCCAGTGCCACCACCCCGCTGGCTCGATGCTCTAGGGGTATGCGAGAACACGTAGGCAGACGAGGAGAGAGCAGTAGGAGTAGCAGTGTTATCTGTGGTAATCCATGTTTCCGTCAGCGCCAGGAAGTCTAGGGACTGGAGGGTAGCATAGGCTGAGATGAACTCAGCCTTGTTGGCCGCAGACCGGCAGTTCCAGAGGCTGCCGGAGACCTGGAACTCCAGGTGGGTCGTGCGCGCTGGGACCACCATGACAGAGGTACAGAGTGCAGTCTCCTCCATACAGCTGCAGTCTCTCCAGTGGTGTTGAACTTTGACCCTATTCCCTGATGTTATGTTTCTCCAGCAGTCTGCCTCGTATCACCTCTATGGCACTTATGGATGTATACTGGGAGTTGTGTTGCTCTGGGTGTCTATCTGAGGGAAGAGGGGTGTTACATCAAAATATATCACCTTTAAAAACACTGACTAACAGCTGGTGTATGAGGATGGTGTAGTAACAGATAAATGAAAGGTAGACTCAGCGATACGACATAGAGGTAGAAAGTAAACAGCATATAGGCTCAACTTCTCAGCTGTTTTAGTGCCCTGGCTACCACGCTGTAACAGCATGAAGAGAACACATGCACATCCGCAGATACTGTGTGTGAATGTGTGAGAGTGAAGTCCTGCATCTCACTCATCTCAATATCTGCGGTGCTGCTTATGGCAACCTCATTTCGCTGAGTCTACCTTTAAAACTAGCTACTCGTTAGTATGTATATACAGTAGGCTCTGCCAATGTAGCTACTATGTTATTAAGTACACAATATCATATAACATCCTGCAACAATATCACTGTACATTTTATTACTACTGTTATATATTTAAGCAATAAGGCGGGGGGGGGGGGGCTAAGGGCTGTTCTTATGCACGACACATTGCGGAGTGACTGGACACAGCCCTTAGCCCTGGTGTATTGGCCGTATACTACAAAACCCAGAGGTGCCTTATTGCTATTATAAACTGGTACCAACATAATTAAAGCAGTAAAAATAAATGTTTTGTCATACTCGTGGTATACGGTCTGATATACCACGGCTGTCAGCCAGTCAGCATTCAGGGCTCAAACCACCCAGTTTATAATTTGCCATGAGGCACAGCTATCTTATATCGAGAACACTGTAATAGATGGACACATTTTCATCATCTTCTTCTCATTTCCATTATCATGCAGCCTTTTGCCCATAGGTTCTGATTCTGAGGGATTTTGACCCATTTATTTCTCTCTGGATTGAGATGGCAGCCAGAGGATTGGGAGCATCACAGCCCCGCAGACTGAGACTATTCTGGGCCGCCACTAATAGCTCTTGTCAGGCGTAATTTTTAAGTACTTTAACCAATTCATTGTATAATTAGGTTAACAAACTGAGCTCATTGCAGAGCCAGTCAGCAGCCTGGCGGTAGTGCAATCAAGTTATTAACATTCCAGATTTATAGAACCATGAATATAGAGGCGCTGTTCAACCTCTTTAGCACATTTCTCCCTGACTGGTTGTGAAAATTACATAAAATAATAAAAAACAGTCCAAGTGAATTTACTGGGATCAGTACGTGAAACTCAATTTCAATGTCACAAGTAGACTAAGGAGTAGGTATGTAAAATGTGTGTGACTCCCATTTGACTTTGTACATTCAAATAAAGAGATTGAGAGTTGAATGTGGCACAGGCTAGGCAATGTTATTACATTTCTGTTAACAGTAACTTCATTTCAACCCTGCAGTGACCACAACAGTCACAAGAGTCTAATGGATTTAAATTTGCCTCACAGCCAATATAAGCCACAAACTTGGTTGCAGCCTATTGTATTGGTGATGGTGATGACAATAAACCCTGTAATACAATGTCATCAATAGTGCCCCCTGTCGGTCATGTATAAGGCACACTGATACACTCGCAATGACACATAAATCAACATAAATACCATATAGGGCGCCTGGTAAAACATTTTTGCATCAAAGGGAATTACATTCAGTTCTGAGATGATGATTTTTGAAAGATTATCGGAAGACTTATCTAACACCATGAAATACAATGGACAGTCTGTCTTCATTGGCGGAGGGGGACAATATATTGCTCCGCCTTCAGAAGAAACGCATCAGCCCTTCTCATTTTTAACGATGCAGACACCAACTATTGGACGGCGGCTCGCTTACCTCGAAGGTCCGCTTGTGATCTCACACACTCGAGGTACGGCCCGGATGGTGTGTGAGTGCTGGAGAGACTGAGAGAGAGAGACTGAGAGAGAGAGAGAGAGAGAGAGTGCGCTATAGACTGAAGCCGTGAGAGTCCGATTTTATGCGTTTCGCGGCCGTCTTTTGGAACGTCTACATATTTTCTCACTTTGGCTATACTTATTCTGTAACTGAATTGTATGCATATATTTCGCTCACATCTCGATTGATGTGGATTTTGTGAATTAGAACCCCCGGAAGAACAATTCTGGAATAGGCATCATGAGTGAAGAACCGAACGTCAACTTCTGTAAAATGAAACTAGATGGGGAGTAGGCTACAGACGTTCTCTAGCGGATTATAATTAAACTATACACTGCGCATGGATAATTATGCACTTTACTTTTCCGGGACTTTAACAAAGCACTGCCCCTCCAACATATTTTCGTTTCCCTCCCCAATTAAAGATTTCTCTTCTGGATCTATTACGCACGAGATACGCAGCCATACTTCGGAATCCTGTAACAGTAGTGATAACTGCAGCTCCCCAACGGGCGCGTTAGTGTCTTCACCGACTCTTTTGGATCCTATTCGCTAGGCAAAGCGGCTCCCTATCCGGATACTCAAGATGTTGACGGCGCACACCAGCCACTTGCTCCACCACCCGGAATACCTGCAGCCCCTGCAATCTGCACCAGTGAGCATTGAGGTATGGAAAAGTGGAGCAAATTGTCCTGGTTAATTGTCACATTGAATTTCGTTGTTGTTTGGCTTATAGATGATTCTACTCACGGTTTATTCTCTCAACACCTTGGTGCGTTTTTTTGCGCAAAGCATGTTCCTCGACTTTTAGCCCATAATGCGTATTTTTGGGGGGATGTGCACATTAGGGACTTCTGAAAAGTAATTCCCTGAGCATCTTTTCTCATATGCTATATCCCCTGGGCTGCAGTTTTTTCGAATTACCGTTTCTACTATTTTGCTACAACTTTGTAGACATTAGGCCTACATCTATTCGATAAATCTAGCCATAACTTACAGCAAGACCTCATTACTGCCAAATACATTGAAACAATTACTGCTAACAGTAATTTAAGTACTTTTTGTCTGTCTTTATTTATTTCTACAACTGTAATCGTGAAAAGTGCTTAAACTTAACTTAAAATCTTGGTTTATTTCTCCAGCTGGATGCCAAGAAGAGTCCCCTGGCCCTGCTGGCTCAGACCTGCTCCCAGATCGGCAAGCCTGACCCTCCCTCCTCCAAGCTAGGCTCTATCTCTAATGGCCATGGTGACCATGATGGACACTCCTCTTCCTCCTCCTCCAGTCACAAACTGGGGGACCACCGGCCCTCACAGGAGGACCAGTCCAGCTTCAAGCCCTATAACAAAGTAGGGGGAGACAGTCGGAGGGACAGGGTTAGTAGCTCTAATAACAGCTCTGACAAGACCGGCTTCAGGGTACCTAGTAATGGGAATGGAGTAGCTAACAGTAACTTATCAGGTTCTTGTCCATCCTTTCCACCACACGCCATCTCTCCCAACTCCAGGGTGGGTAGTGGCACGCCTCCTCAGCACACACAGCAGTCGTCACAGACACACAGACAGAGCCAGTCGCCTCACGGACTACATGTTTCCCACTCTCAGACTCTGAATGGAGAACACAAACAGGAACAGAGCAGTCCACACAGGAACAGCAACAGTAGCAGCAGCAGTGGCGGCCATCTTAAGAAGGAGTCAGATGTGAATAAGGTCAGTTTGGACAGTCCCCAGATGGCTAACTCCAGCCATGCCAGAGCCAGCACCAACTCCAGCACAGGCAGCTCTGAGGGAAGCCCCAGCCACGAGTTGGGCAAGATGGACTCCCAACCCCCACCACTCGGCCTGGGTCCTGGACACATCACTCCCATCTCCCCCTACAAGACTGGCCACTCTGTCTTCCCCCTGTCCTCCTCTGGTATGGGCTACCATGGCTCTGTAGTGGGGGCCTATGCTGGGTACCCCTCCCAGTTTGTCCCAGGGTTAGACCCTATTAAGTCTGGTCTGGGAGGAGGGGGGGTGAGGGTACCGGGGAAGCACCATAGCTCCAGCCCCCTCACTGGTACCTCTCCCCTCTCCTTCATGCAGGGCTTGTGCAGGGATCCATACTGCCTCAGCTACCCTAACTCACCCCACCTGGGGGGCAGCAATCCCTGCGTCCATGACCCCTCCTCCTCCATCAAATCAGGCTATCCAGGCTTGGTCTACCCCTCCCACCCCCTCCACTCCCTCCACCCCAGCACTATGTCTTCCAGCATCACCCCCACCCTGTCCCACCCCCTCTACACCTACGGCTTCATGCTCTCCAATGACCCCATCCCTCATGCCTGTAACTGGGTATCGGCTGGGGGTCCTTGTGATAAACGCTTCTCCACCTCAGACGAGCTGCTGGCCCACCTGCGCACACACACCTCCTTACCAGGAGGGATGGACAGTAAGCTCTTCTCTGCCTACCCCTCTGTCTCCTCCTCTGCTGCCTCTTGCCACCTCCACCTCCCCCACCAGAGCCAGGCCTCCTTGCAGAACTCATTTTCCCTCAGGGCTCCTCATACCCTGGGTCTGACCCGGTACCACCCCTATGGTAAGGTCCACCTGCCCCCTGGACCTACCTCCATCCCCCTGCACTCCCTCCAGGCTGGTTCTCCTTACTACCCCCACTATGCTCTCTATAGCCAGAGACTTGGCTCAGCGTCTGCCCTGGGCTACCAGTGATCCTCCGTCTCCATCCATCCACACAGTCTACAACAGTGTTTCTCCTAGCATTGCTAAGCCAAGGCAGCTCCCACACTCCTTCCTGCCTAGCTCTGATGCTCCCTGCCTAAAACTGCTGGAATCTTTGGATCCAATTGGTTTTAATAGAAATATTATGTAAGCCCTGGATGAAGGTGTTTCTGGAGCCTCTGCGGGCAGCACATCTTGCCTATATGGGGGATCACTACTACTCCATACCAAAGCAGGATTCTATGGTGGAGCCAGAGAAGGGGCTGGATGCTTGCACGTCTGCACACTAGGATGTTGCACTTAATGAACAAGTGGATTGGACTGGACCAGTGGACATGGTGCCATGCTGGGTTGTAATAGCATCACAGACTGGGCTGGCTGATAGCTGGTGGTAGGATGCTGTAGAATGCCTCCTGGATCTCTTCATGTCAAGTTGGGAATAGTGATTGCAGTGGAAAGACAGGAGAGGAGATAGTGATGGTATTAACCTATAGCACTGTGTGGGGGGTGGGGGGGGGGGGGTGGGGGGTGGGGCACAGGGGAGAACCGGATGCATGCTAGCTTGACCCTGAGTGTCAGTTTAGCTCGGTTATGGTTTTGAGATTTGTTTCAGTTTCATACATTTTGCTTCTTCTTTGACTGAAAATAGAAATTGTATTTATTTTTTAACTGTGCTTTGGCTTTCAAGTTTACTTTCCAATACATCATTTTAAACTTTTCTTACTATTATTTTGCAGTTATACAGTTATTATTTTATCTATTATGAACAGGATTTGTTTAAACATCATAAAAACATTCACTCATGCAAACTTTACAACAAAGTATATTTTCTTCTCCTTACAAAAATACATGGTTTTCTTGTTTTCCTATCCTTCTCTGATTGAATGTGCATGTCACATCTCTTTCTCTCCTTCTCTGGCTTCCTAATTGTTGTTTGTACAGCAGATTAATAGTGAAAGGAAATGTGATATTTTTTTGTAAAGTATTTGGGAGAATGACCTGGGTAAGAGAGCGTTACGAACCCAAGATTATGTGATGATGGCAGAGCTGTCCGATTTAAAGGCAAGGTCATATTTTCTTTAATAAATGATAATGAATATATATTCTGTCGTTTTCATTTGTTAATCCAATTGGTCTCTTCTTGACACCTCATTCATCTCAATCGTTTTGATTTGGTTCATTAGGCCATTATAACCAGCTATGTAATAATGAGTCACTCAGTCTGGAGAGAACATTCAAAGACAACGCGACTAAGATGCAAAGAAGAATACTGGAGAACGCTTATTGGTAGTTGCTTTAGATAAGAGTGTCTGCTAAATTACAAAATTGTCAATTTTAGAATGACTATTCCAGAATAATTCAGTACAGTATTACATAGAGCTGCACAATATTGGCAAAAAATCAAGTTGTGATTTTTTTACGAAATATTGCGATTGCGATTTGACGTGCAATATAGATCAAAATACTTATAGATCCAAATACTTGTGTTAAAAAGCAAAGTGGAAAGAAACATCTTTCTTGTTCAGAACAGTCAGAACAGTCAGTTGACCTAAAAGAACAGGATGCAAACTTATAGTGAATCTAACATTAAGGAGGAGGAACTGTGCAGCTTGAGTGACGAGGATTTCTTTTACATGCTGGTGTAATGGTTTCAAAATATTCCATGAGATATGGATCTCTTGCGATATGGATATTGTATGGATATTATATGTCTCTCTTGAGACCTACCCAGGAACTGTTGTATTGATTTCCTGACTCCCATGGTCCTTTGCCATCCTGTGCTATTCATCCCTGAGTTGATTTCAATCATCACAACAGACATGAATATAATGACCTATATGAATATAAGTGACCTACTCTGGTAGGACAGTGGAAGACAGCCTTTGTCAGTGTGCATTATCTGCCTTGTTTTGATGTAGAGCCAGTGTGTGCCAGGTGCTATTGTTCTACAGACAGTCCCAACCAGGTGAAGGATGGGTTTGGGTGTGCTTTACTTTCAGTTAGTGTTTCACAGACAGGCAGGCAGGCAGACAGGTCAGTTTTGGCACCCACTGAGTTTTGATTGAGTCCCAGCCTTCTCTATGTCTGTGTCATTTCCAGATAGGCATCAGAGCTAAACCGTGTCTGTCTGGTCATGTTCAGGATAAGGACCTGTACGTCTTTCATGTTACTCCAGCTCAGTGTGATTGGCAGAGGTAATATGCTACTTCCTGGTTAGGAGACACTGTTGGTGGCCTGTCAGAGTATAGATGACCTGTGGTGGTCAGTCACAGTCCTGACAGGCAGACCCACTGTGTCACAACAGTTCCACTGTTCTGCCTGCGGCTACGGAACCCTGACCTGTTCACCGGACGTGCTTGTTGCACCCTCGACATCTACTATGATTATTATTATTTGACCATGCTGGTCATTTATGAACATTTTAACATCTTGACCATGTTCTGTTATAATATCCACCCGGCACAGCCAGAAGAGGACTGGCCACCCCTCATAGCCTGGTTCCTCTCTAGGTTTCTTCCTAGGTTTTTGGCCTTTCTAGGGAGTTTTTCCTAGGGAGTTTTTCCTTGCCACCGTGCTTCTTTCACATGCATTGCTTGCTGTTTGGGGTTTTAGGCTGGGTTTCTGTACAGCACTTTGAGATTTCAGCTGATATACGAAGGGCTATATAAATACATTTCATTTGGTTTGATTTGACAACACCCCATCGCCACAGAAACCATTGAAACTGCTCCCATTTTCAGTCTTCCATGTTCCCGAGATGTGATGTCTTCCAAATGGCTCATTCAATCCCTCGCCTCACCTCCTCACAAGCTAATGTGTTCTCAGCCACCTGGTTAACAAAGGGCTGAATGAACAAAAGATGTTCTGGGTTCATTTGTAGGGCAGCAGGCGGAGATACTCGTGGTTGGGTTGCAAAGTAGGTTTCAGGTGTCCCATGTAGCTTCTGTAGCCCTGGTGTTTGGCCTAGGAAACTCAGAGACATGGTTAAGGAGCAGAGCCCAGGGTTTAAATGGGAGAGCTCAAGATCAGGTTGTTAAGAAGCATGGACAGCAGCCTGACAGACAGACTGACTGACTTACTGAAAGGGACTTTCGTCAAAGTGACGTCTGATGTTGGATTGTTCTCTGATCCTTTTGTTGTTTTAGGTCTGAGAGTGTGTGTATGCATGTGTGCGAGGAATTCATATCCCTGGTTATGATGTGTTGTCTTTTTCTGTCTGCTTCATCATTTATACAGGGTTTTAGTCAAATGTTTTGCTGCCAGAAAAGTCCACCTATAGTTTCCAAGTCAAGTGTCTTTGTTTGAAAGTAAAAAGCAGTGAGCTCTGTGACTGTCTCTGTCACCACCTAAAGGCTCTGAGTAAAACCCATCTGTATCTCCCAATGGGAACGCCTACAGATCCTGAGAAACTGAGACACAGGGGAACAATACCAGCTAGGCCTCTATAAAAGTTAGGACAGATAGAATTGAATTAGAGAGCCTCGAGGGAGAAATGAATAGCTGTGCCATTTTCCATTTCGTTGTTACTCATCCATTACTCCTTTATCCAATCCAATCCATCCATCATTCCTTTCTTCCCTTTCCTCTCCTCATCCATCAATCTGTCCATCCATCTCGGGGCTGGCTAATGTTTACAGCAGATATCAGGAGTTGCTCGCCGCCCAGGGTGCTTTCACACTGCTGCTGCTGGAGAGCATGTGTTACGTGTTATTTAGTCCCTCCAAGCAACACTCCAAAAATGGTTCCAAAAGGGTTCTTCAACTGTCCCCATAGGAGACCCTTTTTGGTATGAGGTAATTCCATGTAGAACCCTGTGGAAAGGGTTCTACCTGGACCCAAAAGGGTTTTATCTGGAACCAAAAGCAGTTATTCAAAGGGTTATCTTATGGGACAGCCAAAGAACCCTTTTAGGTTCTAGATAGCACCTTTTTCTAGGAGTGTAAGCTAAAACAGGACCTAACATTATTGGGGATTCTTTAAAGATACACACGCACAAACACAGACATTGCTGTGAAAGGTTTGTGTGTGTATGACAGACCTGGTTGGACAGCTGACAGCCTTGGTGATTAACGATGACAGAGTGTAAAGCAGCTCTTCTATCTCTCTCTCTCTCTCTCTCTCTCTCTCTCTCTCTCTCTCTCTCTCTCTCTCTCTTTCTCTCTCTGAGAGAGAGAGATGGAGTACAGGAAGGAGAGGTGCACTCTTAGAAAATAATACGCTGTCTAGGACCTAAAAGGGTTCATCAGTCTTCCCCATAGGATAACCCTTTGAAGAAACTGTTTTGGTTCCACGTAGAACCCTTTCCACAGAGGGTTTTTACATGGAACCAAAAAGGGTTTTACTTGGAAAAAAAAGGATGCTCCCACCCTTTTGGAACCCTTTTTTCTAAGAGTGTAGACCCACACACCACACACAGACACACAGACACACAGACACACAGACACACAGACACACACACACACACACACACACACACACACACACACACACACACACACACACACACACACACACACACACACACACACACACACACACACACACAGCCCCTCAGTTTCCAGAGATTCAGTACAGGAACTATGGGCTCACCATGTGGAAGCCATGTCAGGGCACGGAACACAAACCACAGACATCTGTCTTGATGCGTCTTTTAAGTGTCTTCTCTTCTGGAAGCTCTAAAAGAGATCACAAACACACTACTCACAAACACACTCCTCCTTTTCCCTCTTTCCCTCCAGGGCCGGCTTTAGCCTTTTAAGGGCCCTTTTTTTTGTGGCCCACTTCTTGACAGCAGTGATAAAAACTTACGTTTTAAAGGTAATTTCCTGCAATTTTACCAATTTTGCCATGGGACGTAGAGAAAATGTTGCTGTTTTAAAGAAAAACATTTCTGCAGTTCTACACATTTTGCCATAGGGCGCAGAGAAAATGTTGCAATTTTATAACACATTTCATGCAATTCTACTCATTTAGCCATGTGGCAGAAATACATTTTTGCAGTTTTAAAGCTAATTTCCTGCAATTCTACCCATTTTGCCATGGGGTGGAGAGAAATGTTTGCAGTTGTAAGTTAATTTCCTGCAATTCTACAAATTTTTCTGTGACTTATTCCATGTTAATGATATCTGAGTGAGAGTGACTAACAGAAAAAATGGGGGCCCCCTGGAGGTCAGGGCCCCTGGGAACGTGCCCTGCTTCCCCGGTCAG